>NC_136486.1:159669662-159964662 GCF_053919585.1 Euprymna scolopes
TACACTAAGCAATGTCTACACATACGTGATGGATTTTTATGCTTTATTTTTGTTTTTTAAACGTGCCTGAATAAGAAGTTACTTAGGTCGTCCCATGTTGGCCATACCTGGTGAATTGCCGCTCGGAGCACCCTCTCCTGTTTTGACACAATATAGAATCAGCTTCGAAACCTGGTTGGGATGAATTTTTCTCTATTCCTACAGCGCCTTTTGTAACAGAGCGCGGACACGCGTATGCAAATGCATGAGAAACGACGTCACTGGTAAAGAAAGACTATAAAAAGGAGAAAAGGCACATTAGGACGATCACATTAGTACGTGGATGACCTTCGGGAAGGCGATCACGTGAGGGGCGTCACAACTGTAACGAGAGAATGAGGAAATAAACGCCGTTGTACAATAAAGAAAGCAAGTTGAAGTTATTTTCTATTCTTTATCTACTTTGCGACTGAGGCTACAACGTGTTGGTCTCCGAACAACGGCACACTTTCTCGCAGCCTTTCCCTGCACTATTTTTATTTTTATACCAGATATTCGACTGAGCTATAATCGTCGGTTATTTTGTTAAATATTCGCACAAAAAACTAATCAAAGGTCAAGAAGAGCATTTTTTTCTTTCTTCTTTTGTGTATTTTAAACTAAACTAAACTAAACTATACTTAAATCAGTTTTATTAGCAAGAAATTTCTTTCCGTGTTAAACGATACCGTGGGTCTACTTCCCAGTCGAGGCAAGTGCTCGTCTGAACTCCAATCTATGGTCCTTCCTCGCCAAAATTTCACGAGAAACACTCGTTTGGCTGAAAACACTATCAATAAGTTCCCCCACTCTTTATCTGTGCCTAAACCTAAACGTAGATTCCATGAGCAAAGCTTCTTTCTTAGAACTACACACTTGTGGAACTCTCTTCCGTTTGCCTGCTTTCCGGCTGACTACAATATAGTTGTCTTCAAGTCCAATATAAACATTTTCTTGATGGCAGCTCTCTTTAAGTAATTCCGATTACCAAATTTACATTACTAACGATTACTATGATATTGTCCCTTATCCTCGAGTGGTTCTGGGCCTTAATAAGTGGTGACAACTTTGTAAAAAATGTACAACATGGATGTTTTTGGTCCAATGCTAATAAATTATTATCAAGTGGTACACTTAAATAATTAAATCCTGACCATTTAATCCATCTTTACACATCCGAAAAATGTTGTCTATTGTCCTGCTAATTTTATTATCTTAGAATGACCTTCGGACCTTGATAAGTGATGACCCATATGTATAAAAAGGTCGATATACCGTAAAACTGAAATTGAACTAAGGACAAGTTCGGAAAAGTAACAGCAAAAGCGGGTGATAAATTTTAGCTCGAGTCCTGATATGACATGCTTGAGAGCGAAAGAGTGGGCGAAAGAGAGAGAAAAACACACAGAAAAAAATACCATATGATGTGTCCATAGCTGTAATAATTGAGCATATAAATACATTCGATTCAGATGTTTGCTCGGCTTTCCCGTAATGAAAGCGTTTAATGATAATTATACAGGATCTAGCGTCTCTACGGATCATGTCCGTCAGGATAATATGGTCGGTACGCATCTCTCCCCTAACACCACCACCAACATCTCCCCCGACTCCACTGTCAATTCATATTCTCTATTTAGCCAGTCACTTAAACTATGCATTACGTGCAAGGCCCTTTCATTATATCATCAGAAATGTATGCATAAAGAGAAAGGTCGCTGAGGAAGAAAGGACTATTCGTTTAGTTTCCTTCCTCTTTGTTAAAAAAATGGACATGAATATGAAGGTATAAAGAAACACAGCTAACTGCTTTTGGAAGGATGTTTTTAAGCGATTCAAATCAAATATATGTCATTTTCTTTTTATCTTTTCTAAACATTATTTTTACGTGTGTAAAAGGAGACTAAGACATTTTGGGGAGCTTTGTTAAGTGTATTATCGAGGGAACACCTCTTACATAGTTACTAATTAACTAATATACTAATGTCCCTATTGCACTTGACCAAGAGGAAAAAAAGTTAGACACGAGGTTAGCTTTAATGTGTATGGGGGCAATGTGAATTAAACATACATAAAAATTACGTTTTTGAATTTTTTTGAGATGAGGATTGGTTATTCGTATTATTTGGATTCTTCAGACTACTCTTCTCATCTTGTTATTTTTACAATTTTTACCTTTTTCAGGTGTATTTTGTCGAACTCGGTAATTTTTTTGTTGAACTCGGAAGTCTTCCTGTCGAACACGGGAATTTCGAACAGAACCCTATATTTACTTCATGAGGGTAGTTTGTTCTCGTTCCGTCAGCCAAGAAGTCATTTTCGCAATTTTCGGCCGGCCACACTATAACTTGAATTTTCAAGAGAATATCACTTTACAATAAAAGTTTACAAGTATTCTAACCAATGCGCTACATGTGATTGCGTACAAATCTAGTACAGATTTTAGGAACTTAAATCCTTTTTTTATTTCTATTTATTTTCTCTTGTAGAAGGTCGGAGGTTATATCGATCGAAGCGTCGTAAAACTGGCATTAAAGATGAGAATATTAGTCCGAAGAATACAAAGCATAAACATTAAAATTGATGGAAAACCAAACTGAAAAGGATTTCTTCTTATATCATGGAGAACAGATCCTATAATACATTGTGATCCTAATCCGAACGTCAGTGTGTTTACTCGTTATGTTAGTAAGAGGAACCTGAAGAATATCGGATTTTCTTTTACTACGGATGAAGTCACGTCTTATTAAGGCTCAAAGGCAACTCAAGGGTAAGGTTTAAGGTAGGTTAAGACAAAACCGTGATGCTCGGTAATGTAGAATCTTGGGTATGGTGTAATTATTTAAGAGGACGACTCACGAAAAACTTATTGGTCCCCCCCCCCACAAATTCAACCTTGTCCATTCGTCTGTTCGTCTGTCTGCAGAACTACACCTTGGATTTTTTTTTTAAATTTGCACAAACATTAAACAAGATATGAGTTAAAAAGTAACAAAACGGATTTTCCGGAAAAACTTCGGTTAACGCCCCCCCCCCATCTAGTGGAGCCTTTCGAGTTTAAATGGCTAAAATTGACACTTTTGTACTTATTAAAAAAAATGATCCCTTGGATTTTTATAAAACTTTCTGAAAAGTTGTAACTAACTGATTTATATATAATGTTTGTCATATTTTGCGATAACTCTTGGGTGTGCCCCATGGACTCTTTCGGGGCCAATAAAAACACTCCATTTTCTAGACTATTTTACCATATTTGTCCAAAATTTTCTGTGTATATCCATTTAGCAGTTTTGCATGGTGTTGAACTCGAACTTAAATATATTAAGGCTTTGGGGACTTTGAAGGCTTAATGGGATGGTGGCAAATGATGGACTTAGTCATATCAATTATTAGTTTTACATTATTATTATTATTATTATTATTATTATTATTATTATTATTATTATTATTTTTCTTATTATTTCCTGTATTTTGGTTATTGTTTTATAAAAATAGCTGTTCTTTGTTAACAGACTCGGACATTTTCATACGATGTTAAACCCAACAATTTATTAGAACGATAGGAGTACTGGCCTTGTGCCATTCTTGCTGTTAAATAACCGTGCTGACATTGCTCAAGTTTGAAAATATTACTTTAAGATAGTTTGCACACTTCAACTGATGTAAATAATGATGAAATTCTTCACCCGAAAAATTACAGCCATTTATATAAGTCTTCTTGAATTAAGACATGGTCTCTCTTGTATGTATATTGTTACTAGGGCTTGGACAACATAATATTCTTTTCATTGTTTTGACTCTCCAGTGTGTATCCATTGATATCTTATATGCTTTTATATAGAGTTATGTGGTTCACGGTTGATTAACTGTGTCTAACTGTGTCGGATATATACTCAAGAGTCAAAACAGCGATAAGAATATACTGTTGTCACAGCCCTCGTTATTACTAACCTTTCTTTCAAAATAATCGTGATGCCAATTGGATGTAAGAGGCTACTATTCGGAAACATGTCTACTGGGGACTATGTGAGGAGATAAGCAATATATTTGTTCACTTTACATTTAAACTTCTACATGTTAAGCCAGAGAAGCAAGAAACGGGGAGGAAATTTCAAAGTCTGGAAATTTGTAGGTATTAGATGAGAAGGATTTATAAAACCAAGGAACCTCTACAGTAAAGGTATGAGATTTTGTCGCTAGACCGGTTTGTCGGGTGTATGTGAATTGAGAGGAATATAAGTGCAATAAGTTCGTCAGAAGACATTCTATGAAAGTATTTGTAAAGCAGATAGAAGCATACAACATTGCGGTGATGGAACAGTGGTTGGAGCTAGGGTAATAGTGTGAGATTTTTTGATTTGGAGACTCTTTTTTAACCCTTTCTAAGAGGAAGAGACTAGTAGTAGATAACCATCCTATTGTTTTCAATTTATATGTTCCAATGTTTGTTATCCGTGAATGTTAACCGAAAAGTTTGAACGATTAGTTCTCGAGTACGGTCATAACTTTCGATGGTTGAAAAAGTTTCTTATAATCTGTAAAGGAACGAAGTAGTATGAAATGTTGCTATCTATTCATGGCTCCATCTCTCTGCAGCTATAATTCTTTGCCAATCTGGTCATGTGACGTATTAATCTCACTTACTTAAATAGTAGCCAATCAATAAATTGCAAAAAGGAGAAGGTGAGAACAGCCCGAATATACATCTAGATTAAGTTTATATAAAAGACGTCCATTAAAAATATTGGTCATCAAAGGTATCTGAAGCCTCTTGTTGTATTTATGACGAGATGTGTAGTAGCTGCAGCAGGCTGACCTACAACTTGTCACAAGATAATTATAGGGTAAATATTAATTGTGGAATTCGTGTAATATTTGTTCAGCCCTCACC
Source organism: Euprymna scolopes (assembly GCF_053919585.1). NCBI lineage: Eukaryota > Metazoa > Mollusca > Cephalopoda > Sepiida > Sepiolidae > Euprymna > Euprymna scolopes. The sequence goes on from NC_136486.1 coordinate 159,674,572, forward strand.
TCCGATGAGAAGTACATTCGCTTTCATCTTGTCGGAAAAAGAGGTTACAGCTTACTGCCACGAATAATTAGCATTATTAACACATTCAAGACATTTGTTCCTTATTACTTATCATTAGTATGATTTTGATGTTAAGTGTAGGTATGAGTTACTAAGCTCTATTAGCAATAAGGACAGGGTTTGGCTATGCAGTCATGTCACACAGAAGTAGAGAGTGTGGGCCACCTGACAGTCAGTTATAAGGTTCTGCTGAGAGACGGATATTATACAATGCAGCACAATGTGTGTAAATATGTCCATTGTAAAAAAATGTAAATATCGATTGTACCTATTTACTATGCCTCTACACGGAACAGAGTTAGACACCAGGGTAATTTTTTAACGTGGAGAAAAGGTACAAAAATAAAATAAAAAATATGTCTCAGTCGTGAAGGATTGATTCTCCACCGAAAGAGAACAAGAAATGGAAGTGCAGCATCTGAAGAACAGATACTACACTTTGATCTTGACCAATCGATTGTAGCAGCAAATTCTGAGAACATATACTAGGAAGAACAGTTGGAAATAAGTCGTACAGCATAGACTATAGACTATGCCATGCCTACAGTTACTTACTTTAAAAATAGAACCATTAAACCTGGCATGGTGTGATTGGGAAAGAAGGAGAAAGAAGCAACCTTAATAGAAGTTAATGATTCTGCGTTAAACAGAGCTGAGATGTAAAAGATGATCAAATACATCTGGAATCTTTGGAAGATCCTCATCATTGCAGTAATTATAGGAACGACGTGACTCATGAAAAAGAATTTCAAAATCTACGTGGAAAATATATCCGATGAACCAAGTGCAAGAGAGATACTAACAATTACACTTAAAGGGACAGTTGGAATCTTAAAAAGACTTCCAAGTCGGAATGTCTGAGATAACAGACGAATGTCTGGCATTTGATAAGATGCCCAATCACCAGAAAGAAAAAATAAGAAGAATATTTTTAAGTGATTTTGTCAACTGCCATAAAATTTAATTGTAAGTGAGATTACATTTTTTGAGTAAACTTTAGTAGAATAAAAATTTAACAAAAAATTCCTTTGGATAGGGGCGTTTCGAACATTTTGCTTTTGGACATTTTTTCATCACTAGCAAGAATTGCAATTGAATCGTAAGAGCTATGGCTATATATATAAAGGCAAACTGAACAAGAGGTGGACAGCAAAGTGTTTGTTTACATTACATTTAAATTTCTTGGAGCAAGGAAGCAGAGAACATGAATCTGAATCAAACGCAAGCAGTCCGAGGAAATAAGCTATCATGGTATAAACTCCTTCGATATCTAAGGATCTCTAGAGTGAATGGTAGGTTTTTACTACTAGTCTGGCGTATTTTTACATTACGCAGAAGTAATTGTAAAACAAGCAAAGAAATGAAATGTTGTGACAGTGAGACAGGAACTGGACACAACAAACACATCAATGTTTGGTGCGTTTTTGGTCAGAAAGCCCATATCTTCAGGAGAATACAACATGTAATATGTGGTTATGAGCTAGAAACAAGAGTGCTGCAGAGGTCATAAAACGCCGGATATCTACAAGTAATATGTATGGGTGAATTATAAATTATCGACAAAGAAATACGACGCATATTCTTTAATTCTAATTTTGATGTTTATGGATCGTGACGGCTTTGTCCATTTTAATCCTAACAAACTCATTCATTGTAAATTTCTCTGTCTGATTCCATTCTTATTTGATACGTATCCAAACAGTAATTAACCCGCAACGAACGCGAGTGATATGAATCAGGGTCTAAGAAAAGACGGCTGATTGTTAATCTTGCGTCGGAAATTCGTATTTTAGCGATACGGTTCTAATAGATACGTAGACTTTGGTTTGATTGTCTGGGTTTTGAAGATTTTAGGGTGACTTTTAGATCCGTCCAATTTTAACGTAGTTAAGGTGTTGTTTTTTTTCAACGCCTACAATGCCTCTGCCTCATCGGAAGAATGAGCGAATCGAATTTCCGAAGTCGCACGGCTGAGGTGGATATGATACAATTACATTATTAAAACATCGACTTGAGAATCGATTACATTTGGTATTTCATCCACTGTGTGGTACGTTTCAAGTATTTCCACATAACGGAACGCATCGATAGAATCTCGAATTTATGTGCAGTGTCAATTGAAAGTACAAATAATATACTCTTGCACAAATAATTAAGTCCTCAAGTTTTGTCAAATATAATGCTGTATATATATATATATATATATATATATATATATATATAGAGAGAGAGAGAGAGAGAGAGAGATAGTAATCCAATATGGTGGCATGGGACGTTTCCCACGTGTGTTTTTAATTCAATTATATTTTGGGAGGGGGTGCCTAGAATAAGTAAGTATTTTTTATTTATGCTTTTGAAGATTTTACATATCTCCATTTCCTTTTTTATCTTTTTCCTTCTCCAAATTCATTTTCGTTCCAGTATAATAATCTTTGTAAAAGATGTCTGAGAGACATACAGTTGTCTATGGAGAGTTGTTTAGCGATTTTCCGCTATTCAACAAACACGTGTAAGCCATACTACATATAATAATAATAATAATAATAATAATAATAATAATAATAATAATAATAACAATAATAATAATAATAACAATAATAATAATAATAATGATCTTCAGCCAGCTTCAGCAATAGAATTTGGTATGGAATAGTGCGCACTGCTAGTTATAAGAAAGGGAAAACTGGAGACGATAGAAGGCATGAAACTACACAACCAAACGGAGATGAGGCCCCTCGGGGAACAAGACGTCATAAATACTTGGAAGTTCTGAAAGTAGATACCACCAAAGCCACAGAAATGCAAGAGAGAATTGGAAAGGAATACCTCAGAAGAACAAGAAAACTTCTAGAAACAAAATTATATAGCAGAAACCTAATAAAAGAAAGAAATACATGGGCAGTATCACTAGTAAGATACTCAGGACCGTTCATATGATGGACCAAATAAGAACTGAGACACCTCGATCAGAAGACCAGGAAACTCATGATCATGCACAATGCATTACACCCAAAAGACGATTTTGACCGACTCTGCGTGAAAAGGAAAGAAGGCGGGAGAGGACTAGTTTGCGTAGAGACTGTGTACATGACACACAAAAAAAAAGAATTAGAAAAATACATCATGCAAAACACGAAAAGGATAATCATGGCAACGAGAGACACTGAAAAAATCGACGAAACAGAAAACAGAGAGATAAAGGCTAAGACGAGAAAAGAAAACTAAGAAAAAAAAACAGCTACATGGAAGATTCATAAGAATGACAAAAGATGAAAATAACGGAGACACTTGGACATGAATGCGAAAAGGACAGATGAGTCGGGAAACTGAGCCCCTAATAACCGCAGCACCAGATAACCCTATAAAACCAACCACATAAAAGCAAATATCGACAAAACACAAGAAGACAGTAAATGCATACTCTGTGGACAAAGAGTATAAACGATAAACCATATTGTAAGTGAATGCAACAAACTGGCCCAAAAGGAATACAAGAACAGACACGACCAAGTGGGAAGGACATTACACTGGGAATTATGCAAACACATAGACAAGTGGTACCAACATAAGCCAGCAACAGTACTTGAAAAGGAGAACCACAAAGTCGTATGGGGCATGGGCATACAAATTGATAAACCCATCCAAGCAAAAAGACCGGATGTCGTAATAATTAACAAGAAAGAAAAGTCCAGTCCTGTTAAATCGTAGACTTTGCTGTTCCAGCTGACCAGAGAGTGAACATCAAAAAAAAAAAAAAAAAAAGGAAACTGAAGCAAATACACGGAGCTAGACAGAGAGCTGAAAGGTATATGGAAGATGAAGAAAATAGGGATACTAGGAATAATCCTGAAAAAATTGAAAAAAGAATGGGAGAAATTAGAACAAGAGGAATGACTAGAAAATACACCGAACAACAATAATGAAAACAGCTGAAATATTAAGGAAAGCCCTTAAATGTGGGAACTAACACACGTGAGCCACAAGCGCAACCAAGCGTTACATGGAGAAGATTTAGGCTGCATATCTATAACTCTCTAAACCACTCCCCATTCCACCTTTACCACATCACTGTCGCCCAAAAAGAGTGAGAACGAATAGCCAAGTAGAGTCAAAGAGGACATGAAACCGAGGCGAAAGCATTGACCAGAGCTCAGCTGGGTAAGTGCGAAGAGAACTGAGACTTTGGGGAGGATTATTACCACTCAAATCCCAGCGAAGACAAATAGCGGCTGCTAACAAGAGATCAATGGCAAGCGGCTGTTGCGATATTGCAAATTTATTTGCAAATGTTATCAAAGGAGATGGAGAGTACTGGACATCTGGGGAGACGTGTTATCACTCAGCTTCTAGGGAACAACACAGGCTGTTTTAAAGGAGAGATCTTTGACGACCTGTGTGAAAGCTCCTTGTAAACCAATAATAATAATAATAATAATAATAATAATAATAATAATAATAATAATAATAATAATAATAATAAATTAATTAATAATTAATACCTATAATTATGAATTAACTACATGTTTTGATTTTGGAATAATAACTAATGATATATATATATATATATATATATATATATATATATATATATATATATATATATTATGTTGGTGCAAAAAGTAATGTTCTTTGACATAAAATTTAACGTCAGAAAACAACATTATTTTTGCACATACCTATATATATATATATATATATATATATACATGTGTGTGTATGTGTGTATATATATATATATATATATATATATATATTGAGCGAAGCTTTATTCACTAGCACGTGGCGAAGCTCTTTGAAATATTCAATGGATATATACATATATATCCATTGAATATTATATATTATATATATATATATCCATTGAATATATACACACACACATACATATATATACATATATATATATATATATATATATATATATATATATATATATATATGTATCCATTGAATATTTCAAAGAACTTCTCCACATGCTAGCGAATAAAGCTTCGCTCAACAATCGCTTGTTCTCTTGTGTAATTATTTGAGCGGTTTTAGTAGGTTATACTTTAATACTTATTAATTAATAATCGAGTCTTAAGTTTTTATAGAGAGGTTAGAACGCCTGGTATTTTTACACAATCGTACTGATCGCTCTAAATGTTGCTTAAATTTAGTGAATTAACAAGAAGTGATGCGTTTTTTTTTATTTTGTTTATATTTTACCCAACGTTGGGTGAAGGTGTCGATACCTTTTTTCTATTGATATTACTGTTCATACGAAAATTCTAGACCCAACCTTATCAAAATATAGCTTACCGATCCCATATCGTTATCAATTGCGTAACTTGTGCTATATCCGGAAATTGTAACACGATCCTTTCTATTTCACCTCATAAATCATGGTGTCCTATAATTTTACAGACATCATGCCGCTAATTTATTACCTTCGCTTTTCTCAGAATATTCTTTGTGGCGATTGTGTTTTCCCTAACTGACAGGAATGGCGATGTAAATTCATGTTCGACAAAAGGATAAATGAATGGCTGATGAATTGCGTAATTTAGTTTTGAAAAAAAAATGGCGTCTTGTGTTTAACTTTTTCATCTCCGGACATGTTTATGAATATGCACGAAAAAAAACAAACAAGTTTTACAACATAAGTTTTGTTTCTGTTCTTTTATACTTATAGGTTACTGCTTATCAAGGCCTGAAAGCCACTCAAGAATAAGTGTTAATGAAATTGTCAGTTGATGATAAACAACAACTAGAAGACGATTAGAAACAATAGGGTAAATTATTAAAATTTATCTATTAAACTGGGCTGCTCGATAAGCATTGTTCTACATATTATGCACCCTACGCCAATGGCGATTAAGTTAGCTAGTTTAAATGTTAACAATGATTTGACTAAGTGCATGTTAGCATAATCTTTATCTGCAGAGCGCAGAGATCAAACGCTGTAATCAAAACAGAGAGACAGTGAATGACGCCGCGTTTTCGATAGAGAGAACTAAGTTGTTAAGATCACTCTGGCAAGTCATTCGAAGACACGGTTAATAACGTAAAATAATCTAAAGCGGATGTTACTTTATGCCTGTACGTCTGCGTCACTCATTTTAAACAAGTTAAACTCAATAAGTAAATAACTAGGTAAGATAACTTTAGTATATCTCTCCTAAATTCATTTTCTCCAAATAAAACCTTGAATAAATCTCGGAGAACGTTTCCCTTGAGTATCTCCTGTATAATCGGTTTTATTCGTTCAAGTTAAACAAACGAGCTAATCGGCAACCACAAGACGAAACATCCACTCATGAAGAAAGACAGCGACGATTAAGAGAATAAAGAGACCCCATATAAACAGTCCGCTTACGTATGTATAAAGATTTTTATTTGTCATTTTAATGAAAAACTTCAAATTAAAAAATTACAATTACAAAAATTACATTAATGAAAAAATTACAATTTGTTACTATTGAACTGAAAAACGACGTGCGGGGGTGGGGTGTTGGGTAGTAGCCCCTCGCTATCGAAATACACAGATGTGAAGTGCTTGGAAAGAAACTTCGTTCATGATAATCCGATTTAGTTTATGTAAACGGAGGGATAAAGGAAACATTTTTTATGATAGTCTTTGCTGTAAATGTTTTACATTGGAAAAGTAGCGACTGGATCTCAGTCGAGCACTTATAATGAAAATAACGTAGAAAAGTAAAAATGTGAATGTACAGAAAAAAGAAAATAGATTTCGAAGTCGATTTTGTACTCGGTCCGAACAGCAAAGAATACTCTGAATGTCACCTTCTTAGATGTGACAAAAGTACTCTGTCTTAGGATGTATGTAGCAGTTGTACGGGAATTCTCTTGTTAGAAAATTACTTCTGCAGTGAGGTACTTTCTGGAGCGGTAGAAATATTCGGACATTTTCGTTGATGACTCCTTGGCAATGGATTTGATATAAGTTTGTCAGGTTTCAAGTGACAGTTGTTCATTAATGTTTATCAAAGCGGATGGGGGGGGGGCTCTTCAAAGATAGTTGGTCGCGTTTTACTTGAAACATTATTTTCAAGGTAAAAGTTGAGGAATAGACAAATCTTATTTTAGATGCGACTAAACCCATCTCAAAGAGGTTCTGTTAATCAATCGCTCGGCCAGTCAAGCTTAATTTCAAAATAATTATTATTCATTCTATCAGGCTAAAATTTTAAATATTACTTTATCATACCTATATTTTAAATACAATTTTCTTTCGGGTTAAGATCAAAGTGAAGCATCTGTTCTGTACAAGGCGAGAGAAGGGATGATACCTTTTGATAGAGACAATTTTTATTTTTGTTCCATCCAGACTACCATTTTGATGATCTTCTGGATATTCTTTAAATAAAATGTAAAATTGTCTAAGTTTGTCCTAGTAGATCAAAATGTAGTATATGTTTTAGTACTTGATGAGAGGAGAGATCGATTTGATATTGGCAATTTACCCCATCCAGAGTATTTTGGTGATGTTCTGAATATTCTTTACACGAAACGTAACCAAGTCCAAGAAATGAAACAAGTAAGTAGGAATCGTTTGCACTGGGCCAGCAAACATTTGTTTTAATACACAGTCGTTATATATATTATTCCTTAATAGGAATTCATTTTTGAGATGAATATTATACATAGTAATTTATTTTTATTTCGGACTATTATTCTCAACTTTATTAGTTTTTGTTTTCATCTTTATTGGTTGTTGTTTTTCACGACGTTTCGGTCAACTATTCCTCTGGCCTTCGTTAGGTGGTAACCGTGACGGATAGCAACTTCGAATCTCCTATCTAACTTAGGGGATTCGAAGTTCCTATCTATCGCGGTTACCACTTGACGAAGGCCAGAGGAATAGTTGGCCGAAATGTCATGAAAAACAACAACCAATAAAGATTAGAATAATAGTCCGAAATAAATAAAAAATAAATTAATACACAGTCGTTAGTTTAAAATACTATTCAATTTTGAAGACTATTTTTGCTGTTCTGTTATGCCTAAATTTGAAATGCATAATTTTAATAGATTTTGCATAGCAATTTTCCCGAAGAGTCAAACAACTACGCGTGTTTTGACATGCCATTGCAGCGGTTTTACATGCGTTTACTAAATAATGTGTTCTTTGTTATTCTAAACTTACCATTCAATATTTGTTTGGAATAAATAATTTAAATACGTCAATATGATATATATGAGTTTAAAGCGTTAGATTACGCCTACACAGGTTAATTATTAGATTTGTTTAAAACATAGTAATAAATCACTAATTACCAAGGCTAAGAACAACGCGAGTATACGGATAAACGGGATTGTTAGTTGGATGAGAGGATTGGAAACGATAGGTTTAAAGGGAAACAGTTTGTAATTTAAAACGTTGGAGACGTGAAGATAACCGTGTTATAGTGAGCATGGAAGCAGGACCCTGGTATAGGGTTCCACAAATGGGAAGTTCTTGAAAACAAACTGCTAAGAGAAGTTACATGTAGTGTTAGGTATACATGAAAAGCAAATAGTTAAAGTTGGCCTAGTTAGAAAGGTTCTGGTTGGTGATTTTTACAGAATAGTCCGTAGATTTGAACTGAATAAATAAGCTATCATGAAAATAGTGGTAGTAGAGTTGAGAAAGTCTAACAACGTCTCTTCTATGGGAAAATGGATGTAGGGAAGGGGAGAGACTATTTCCACCTGTATAATTCAGAAGAATAGTTATGTACATCTGAGCATCCTTGAGGCATATTGATATTAATACTATATGCTTCAAACTTTTGTCCATCAACAACTATATTTAGAGATCCATAAGAGAGAAAGTTGCATAATGCCATCCCACTGACCAGCAGTTCAGATAACGACCGACATGAAAAATACATTACATTGTAAAGTCGTATGCGTGCCTTCATTTGACAATGACAATGTGAACGTGTAAGTAGAATAAAATACATAAAGACGTTCCTGAAAAGTTAAGTCTAAAACATACAAAAAGTTTTTAACTACTTCGAAAGTTTTTGATGTTGCAATATTTTTAGTATAATTATGAGGGTATGATTCATAAAGATTGGAAAGTTATATTTATCAATACGAATGATAACTGATGAACCGGATGAAACCAAACTCTCCTACCAACCAATCAGAATTTGGAATGACTCGATAAAATATACCAAATCTCTTCGAATTCCTGCACATAACTTTTTGTCTTCACATGGGAAGGAATTCTGCAGTTCGTTTTCGTCTTCAAGCTTTCATAATTCCAAGTTTCTCTGGATTGATATTGTCATTTTATTTAGAACAACATTTATCTTCTCTTCTAAAACTAAAATGACTTACAACTCAAAAGGTTTTGGGCCCAACTTTATTTTACTTCAATGGATCGAAATCGAAATTTTGAATCGTGGCAGGTAAAATTTTGGGGTTATTTACGAATTCAAAATGTATACAAATTTATTCAAACATAACCTGAAAATCCCAGCGACTGATAATTTATTTTAAAAAAACTCTAATGATTTGCAGAATTGATAGAGGCGTAGACGACAGAAGTCTATCACTAATAATGCCAGAAAACTTGGATGGTCGCCACAAAGCATTAAACATTAAAAGAGCATTATTTATTGAAAAAATTATCTTTTTATATACGGAACTGGCGTTTTTAAAACATATGGTAACAGAGACTGTTATGGTAACCGACTGTTATAATATCCGAAACCACGGCAAATATATTCAAAATGTCTGAAATAATAACTGACAGCCTATTGATTTCTACGATATTGAAATGGTTGCCAGGTGACTTTACAACTGTTATATCCCAGAAAGAAAAGTAAATTACTTTTACTCAATTAAAGTAACACTAAGGAGTTAGGAAAAAACCGAAAATCTGGTGAAGGAAATAAAGAATCGACAATGATGAAATACAAAATGTCCATCAAAAACCAACAAAATTGAATTACACTTTTACTCTAATGAAACCTGTAGCTTTTCAAAGAAAAGGTTTTCTCCTAAGAAAAAAAACGAGCATTATCTGCTTTAATTGCGGGCGATCCGGCCACAAAAGTTTTCAATGTAAATACAGAAATTTCAAAGGGGACTTTATGAAACATATGGAGGGCTTCATCAGTGAATATATATTATTTTCACGTACATTTGATATTTCAACACACAGTAATAACTTTCTTGTAGATTGTGGAGCCACCGTGCATATAATCACGCTTGAATCTGATTTTATCAATTTTGATTCCAGCTTTAACCTTCAGAGTCACTTTGTAGAGCTACCCAACAGTAGTTGAATAAATTATATAGTTTTGAAGAGATGCGATACTAAAATCTCCCTAAGAAATAATAAAGGTGAACTTTGTTTCTGCATTGCAGGAAAACAACGTTTAAAGAAAATATATTTTCTGTACAAGCTGCCATTAAGAAAGCTGCAAATATAAACGTGAATTCCAATAAGTAAAAATTGGTGTACAGAAATGTAACTATATTCTATATTGATAAAAATGTGAGATTACATTATTTAGAAAGGCACAGTCCCATCATAAACCGACTAGAAACATGGCATAACATTCTGGGGCACTGCAATATTTCAAATATCCAAATGTTGCTGAATGTAGTTGACAGAATGAAAATGAAACCTGAAAACTTCACAAACTGCAATATTTGTACAAAATGAAAAATAGCGAAGTACCAAAATAAGATGCCAGACAAAAAGGCCGCAAAATACTATCACTAGAGCATTGTGACTTGAACGGTTCTGTGGAAGCGATTGCAAAAGAAAACTTCAGGTATGCATTGAATTTTGTAGAGGATTAATCTGACAATAGAACGAAATTTTATTAATAGAAACTTAGAACTTTTATTAATTAATCATACTACTAAACATGAAACCTCTGAAAACTTGAGGCGGACTCTTTTCGAAATGGCAAGATGTTTACTTATTGAAGCTAAATTCCCCAAAAGTTATTGACGTAAACATTCATTGCGACCTCATAAGTTCCATCTAAAGCTCCATCTGTGATTAAAAAAGAGAATGCATATATTCGGTTCAACTTTCCTCCAATTTATAAATAAAAAAAGCAAATTTAATATTTATGTTACGTTGTGGGTGTTATTTTTTAAGTACCAAATATGAGACTATGTTTCGTTGTTCTTATTTAGTGTTCTCGTTTAGATGACGACTCATATTTGTTGTTGTTGTTGTTGTTGTTGTTGTTGTTCGTTTTAGGAGAGCCTTAGAGTGATAGAAACAGTCTTAAGAGTGTTCATGTGTTGAGTGTTCATATGTCTTATGATGTTCATGTTTGTGGAGATAGCATATTGGAGACATAAACAGGGTATATATAAAGAGAGAAAGACAGTTCTTATATATAACGAGACAAACAGGTACAGGTTACTACAAGAGCACCAAGCTTGTAATTCAACTAGAAGAGATTTTTTAATATCTTGATAGATAGACCGAGAGTGCGTTTGACATTTACGTTTTCACAGTTGTACATATAATATAAACACGTTACCTTTCTCGTTGTAATGATGAACACAGAAGACGGCAGTTATAAAAAACATGATGATCATTTATTCTTCGACCGGTCGGAAATTATTCTGTATTTCAAGGATTCAAAGTTGTTACATGCTTATTTCTAAACCCTCCCGCTTCGAGAGGGGGCCTTGACTCTAACCGAGAATCGGTCTGAACCTCTCTGCTCCTCTGATTTGACTGATCTAACTCCCCTCTCTGGCTTCTCCTAACTGACTGATCCTGATTCTGACTTATCTCACTAAATTCATAACTCATGACGTCATTACATGACCAGCCACGTTTCTCTCAGAACACAGGGCATAACATGCCTCCGTGTTTAAGCATGCATTGTTGTTCACGTGTTTCTTACAAAGCATACCCTCTGACATAATTTTCGCAACCCACTTTACAAATAACATTTTCCATTGTCTGTTTTTAAATTCCTTATTTTAATTTTCATTTTCATAACTGAAACAAATTTCATCGTTACATTCCTTTTTCAATAAACAGATATCTACCTATTTTGTGTGAGCTAGACAATTGCAATTCCACATTCCTTATTTTCAATAACATTCTGTATTTATTTTAACTTATGATTGGAATTTACATGGGTCGTCTAGGTCCCTACACGTGGAAGCTTGTCTTATTATTTTCCATTCGACTACCGCTTTCCTTGAGTTCCCAGTATTTATTCGCTAGTGTTGTTTTCATACGGTGTTTTTATTGTTGAATGTACTTTTGTGGTCATAATATCGAGTTAAAAAAACACCGTATGAAAAGAACACTAATGAATAAATACTGGGAACTCAAGGAAAGCGGACATTCGACGGTAGTCGAATGGAAAATAATAAGACAAGCTACCACGTGTAGGGACCTAGACGACCCATGTAAAATATGCCTTCATGAAAAATTTGCTATCCTGTACTTTAAAGAACCCCAATATCCATTAAACTGTAGAAGAGAAATAGCAAACAACTGTGTTCACAAGATAAAATTTACTCTAGGATAGCGATACAAAATAGTTTTAAAACTAACAAAAAACAATAGAAAATAACCAAATAAATAAATTAAATGAATGAATACATGAATATGCATAAACGATCACACATATATGTATGTATATACATATTTATATATATATATATGTGCATATATGTATGTACACATATATATATTTATATATAAACTAACATTTAAAAAAAACACTAACCTAGATTTAAAACAGATCATTAAACTAAATATCCAGGTTAAATAGAGCACACACAAAGAAACAGGTCAACCAGAGGTCAAATAGGCCTTTGTTCGATAAGTGCATGCTCGTTGGCTGATAGGAAGGGCGCGGTGGATACTAGACATCTGATTGGCTAACTAAAATCTCAATAGAAGATGCGCATATAAAAACGACAAACAACCACAGAATTCGCGCATAAGCCTGAAGAGTCCTAGAGTGGATGAAACGCGGAATATTCAGTGTAGCTTAATCGCCATATATATTTTTTAACTTACTAACTAGCTCTACCTACGTATTGAGCACTTTTGAAGTAAATACTTAAAGTTTACGCATAAATCTATACTTTCGTATATTAATTTTATGTGAGTAAATTAAGTAATTATATATATATATATATATATATATATATATATATATAAACAAAATAAAACTAAAATGGCTTAATTTATTTTTACATGCACACCTTTATTGTATAAATGAATAAATTGTTGTTTTTCTTACCTTTTTCACATATTTTTAACAAAATCGAAAGGGACATTTATTTTTACTTTTTAAACACACATAGTTTCGTTTGAGAAGTTAACACAATTAAAAAAATGACTTTCTTGTATTTTTATTTTGTTTCAGTTTTTATTTTTATTCAACAAAATTGAAACTGAAAGGACTTTCCTATTACACCAAAATGAGGGGTGTGTATTTGCTTTCCCCACTTAGCAAATTAGGCACAAGGCCGTTAATGTGAAGAGTGAAGGGGAGGGAGACCAGTTCCCCCGAGAGGGAACTGGATAGTGACAATTGATATGAAGGGTTTCCCGTACATTGACCAATAACTGATTGCTCAAGAGCAATGGTCTTATATATGTGGCTGCCCCCATATATGGTCTTCGATTGCAGTATCTGCCGGACCAGATACTACACTTTGAGATTCATGTCCAGTCCCCGCAGGGGCCGGGCGAGACTCCACCAAAATGAGGGGTGTGAAACATTTTTTGTATAACTATGAGATTATTGTTCCAAAAACGATGGTAAGGTTTTATTTATAAACATTGATAGAACTACGCTCGGTTAGCAATTATGTCAAACTCGAAAACCTGGACAGAATTTTAAAATGAATGGCGGTAGATTGTTCTCATTCTATCAGGCATGGTCAACTTTTTCATCAATTGATTTGTTGTCAACCGGTTGTTACAATGGAAGAATTTTTGTATACTCTCCGCCCTAACCCCAGTTATTATAAGAACATCATTTCTATATTAATATTATATTACCTATTCTAATACCGATGCCTCCATTCAGTCTCAAAAGATAAAAGATACCCCTTTGTAGGGGCAGGTGCGCGTGTAATTGTGAGGCAAGGGTTGCGCAATCTCCAACCACACTTCTCCTGAATCGGCACTGTTTGAGTCCAGTAGCAAGCAAAAGTCCAGGACTACGGGATACAATGCCAAGATAAGCGGAGAGTACATACAGCACCTAGAAGTCCTAAATGGTCACCCATTCAGTACTGGCCATATTCAATGTTGCTTAACTTCGGTGATCCAGCGGGAACCGGTGTGTCGACGTGATTATGCCGTACACCGGTTCTAAGGAGTGCTTGTATTTACCACCTTATGTAGTTTGCGCATGAGTATTTTTATTATTTACTGTTCCTCGTTTAATTGTCGAAATAAAATATCTTATTTAAAAAATAGTACAATTTTAAATTAACTTAATCAGACTGTATTTTGGTGTCTTTGTAAGGAAATCAGTTATTTCACTCTTTTCAAAAATGGTTTAAAAATAGAGAATTAATGGCTGCGTATGGGTGTTAATTTTTGGTTTTTCTTAATTACAAGATTACCGGTAGTAAGGATTGATCCTTCAACCTCCAGAAGATTGTTACTAAGCATGAATTGTTAACCAATGTTGTTACATGCTAAGTCATGCGTCCATGTAGTCCATGCTACTCTGTATTTTTTACGCTCTATAAAATGATTTGTTTCGTTATATTCTATTGAAAATAGGGTGTGTCTATTTTGAAATTGACCTTTATCTTGATTTGAAAAATATGTGGTGAGTAATTTAAAATAACAGAAGAAAATGTGTCAGATTTTCGTAATTATTGATTCATTCAGATGTTTTGTTTGTTTGGTTTTGCAGATTATTGTAATTTTTGTTTTTCTTTTCTTTTTTAGTGTATTTAGAATTCTTATTTTTTACATATTTGTTAATATGTTTTCTTTTTACTTTTTTTAAATTTTATGTGTGTTTTCTTGCTTATATTTTGGTGTTTTTCTTTGCTATTTTCTTTCGTTAGTCGTTGCTTTTGTTGTTTGGTCTTGAGTATTTACTAGAACAAAATAACTCTGTCCCTTCGTGAAAAGTGATCGAGTTTTCTCACACAGAAATAACAACTACTGAGAGGTTCTGGACTTTCCAGTTCAGTATCTTCTCAGAGAGGAAAACATGCATAGGAATATTTCATAAATATATTCCAAATGAATCGGGTTTTTCAGTCAGCGTTCTTTCGATAAGGTCGTTCAAACCAATTTAAAAAGTACGCAACTACAATAGCTACTTAACAAATCACGTGAAATCTAATTCTCACTTAACAATGAACCAAAGAACTTCCATCCTGGTCAACAAAGAGGCATTGTTAATATTGAACATTGAATAATTGAAATAATTGATACTTTTTTTAATTAATCGATAAGACCAACTACTGTAAAATAAAAATATACATTCTTTAGTTATTAGAAAATAAACGCATGCAGGTATGCTGAGCACCCTTTCTATTTTACAGTTCCATGTAAACCTGCTAGCGCCCACCTGATATTTCAGAGGGTTACTCTACAGAAAGTAGATGAACTCCTCAGACTTGGTGTCGATAATAGATGCAGGAAAGGAAAACTGTTAGATAGAACAAATCAAATAGACCGAGTGTGTTAGTGTTGTAAGGCATCTTTTAGGGATGGTGTGAAAAACAAAACACAAGCTTTTGACACTACAGTAGTAAGTATAAAACATACGATAAATTCTGATACTAAAGTAGTAAGTATAAATAAGAAATACGATAAATTCTGACACTAAAATAGTAAGTATAAACAAACAATACGATAAATTCTGACACTAAAGTTGTAAGTATAAATAAAAATATGATAAATTCTGGGACTAACGTAGTAAGTATGATAAATATGATAAATTCTGACAATAAAGTAGTAAGTATGAAACATACGATAAATTCTGAGACTAAAATAGTAAGTATAAAAATACGATAAATTCTGACAATAAAGTAGTAAGTATAAATAAAAATACGATAAATTCTGACAATAAAGTAGTAAGTATAAATAAAAATACGATAAATTCTGACAATAAAGTAGTAAGTATAAATAAAAAATACGATAAATTCTGACACTATAGTAGTAAGTATAAAAATACGATAAATTCTGACACTAAAGTAGTAAGTATAAAAATACGATAAATTCTGACACTAAAGTAGTAAGTATAAAAATACGATAAATTCTGACACTATAGTAGTAAGTATAAAAATACGATAAATTCTGACACTAAAGTAGTAAGTATAAAAATACGATAAATTCTGACAATAAAGTAGTAAGTATAAATAAAAATACGATAAATTCTGACACTAAAATAGTAAGTATAAATAAAAAAAATACGATAAATTCTGACACTATAGTAGTAAGTATAAAAATACGACAAATTCTTACACTAAAGTAGTAAGTATAAAAAATACGATAAATTCTGACACTAAATAGTAAGTATAAATAAAAAATACGATAAATTCTGACACTACAGTAGTAAGTATAAAACTACGATAAATTCTGACACCACAGTAGTAAGTATAAAAATATGATAAATTCTGACACTAAAGTAGTAAGTATAAATGAAAAATACCAGAAATTCTGACAATAAAGTATTAAGTATAAAAAATATGATAAATTCTGAGAATAAAGTAGTAAGTATAAAAATACGATAAATTCTGACAATAAAGTAGTAAGTATAAATAAAAATACGATAAATTCTAACACTATAGTAGTAAGTATAAAAATACAATAAATTCTGACACTAAAGCAGTAAGTATAAAAATACATTAAATTCTGACACTTAAGTAGTAAGTATAAAACATATGATAAATTCTGACACTAGAGTAGTAAGTATAAAAAATACGAAAACTTCTGACACTAAAGTAGTAAGTATAAAAATACGATAAATTCTGACAATAAAGTAGTAAGTATAAAAATACGATAAATTCTGACACTATAGGAGTAAGTATAAAAATACGATAAATTCTGACACTTGTAACAATTCTCCTCAAAGATGTGTAACACTTGTAACAATTCTCCTCAAAGATCTGTAACACTTGTAACAATTTTCCTCAAAGATCTGTAACGCTTGTAACAATTCTCCTCAAAGATCTGTAACACTTGTAACAATTCTCCTCAAATAGCTGGAACTGTCAAATTAAGTAATAAGTTAAACCTTTCAGGTGGTTCAGGGTTCAACCCTGTGTGATGGGGAAACTTAAAATGCAATTGAGAACTATTTAGAACTTATACCCAGTCATTGCTGACGAATCAAGAGCATGCTACTCCCGTGGATTAAATAAAAGGGTTCCGTTCGAAATTTGTGCAGATTCTAGAAGTCAACAGAAAGACTGCCGAGTTCGACAACATTTATCTGAAGAAAGTCGGAGGTTACATCGACCGAAACGTTGTGATAATAACACTCAAAATTAGAAACACTTCGAAGAATCCAAATAATACAAAAAATATAACAGTTTATGTTCCTACTAGTAAGATAGATCAGTTATCCCAAATTACTCATGAGTGGTGGGGAGCTATTCGACATGTGTTCAAAGATGAAACACGACGTTTTCTGAGTTGGTTCTTTTGTGTAATTAATGCAATGACGTTCTGTTCTTGGAATGTATTCTCAAAAGTAACTAAGCCATCCATTGAATTGAAATATCTCGTTAATGTTTACATTCGTCTTTAAGACATGTCATCTTTTTTTACATAGGCATCACCACTTATCAAGGCCAAGCGGCCACTCGGGGATAAGGGTTAAAGCGTGTACAGTAGAAATTGGACAATATAGTAATCGTTAGTAATGGAAATTCGGTAACTCATCAGAAACTTGTTTACGTTAGATTTGAAGACAACCATATTGTAGTCAGCTGGAAAGCAGGAAAACGGAAGACAATTCCACAGGCGTACAGTTCTAAGAAAGAAGCTTTGTTCATGGAGTCTATGTTTAGGTTTAGGCACAGATAAAGAGTGGGGGGATTATTGATAATGTTTTCAGCTGGACGAGTGTTTCTTGTGAAAGTTTGGCGAGGGTGGACCATAGACTGAAGCTCAGTCGAACACTTTCCATGAAAATAATGATACAGTAGGACAAACTCGCAACATCTCTTCTGTGAGATAGAGGTTGCAGGGAAGATAAAACGATATATCCTACGAGGCTACAAAGTCTATTTTGAACTATATCAAGGCAGGACAAGTCCTTTCTAGCAGCTCCTGCCTAGATGTGGCAACAGTATTCCATCCTTGGACGTACCTGGCCCGTATATAGATAGAGAATTGCATCAGCAGTGAGATATTTACTGGATCGATAGAAGGATTCGACCATTTTTCCAGTGGCCTTGGCAACAGATTTGAGGTACCTATTCCATTCAAGTTCAGGAGTAAAGGTCAGGCCCAGAAGCTTGTCAAAACTTAAGAGCCATTCATTTCAACTGATGCCAGATGGGGATCAGAACGTTGATATACATACAGATATATGTATATTATCTCATTTCTATAAAAGTTTTTTTTATGAAGTGGCAATCTCTATATCAGGTTTCAATTATGTGAATAAATCTTCTATCTTTAAAAAATCACGAGTAATATTTATAAAAAAAATAAATGGTGTTACGTATGGCAATAGATTTCACGAAAATAGTTCTGATGTTATGTAACAGATTCGATTTCCTTTGGTCTGTTAAGCTTTAAAATATGAATACAGGCTTTTGTATTTTAGAAGGAATTACAGCTCTATCTGTTACGCTAGTCACATTTAGGATTCACTTGACTGAAAAAGAAAGCCATTAGATGATTAAATACGCTAAACAAATACTAGCTGACTCAGCACAAAAGAAGCTACAATAAGCAAGTACCGAACAATTATGAAAGTATCGCTCTACTGACTGTGTTTGGAATCAAACAACTGTGTTAACAGTTGTATACTAGAAATGAAAGACAATGTTTCAAAGCCGGTTGTATCTCATATTGCAAAAAGCATGAAACACTGATATATATATATATATATATATATATATATATATATATATATATATATATATATATATATATATAAGTCCTATATTTGCGCTATTATGTATTATGGAAATCAATATGTAAACATTCAAATAATAAATAAATAATACAATAAAGGTTACATTTTGTAAAAGATCTGAAGACACCATTAAAACTTTCTTTTGAATCCGATTCATTGATAGCGTAATTGTTTCAGCACAGTCCGTAAATTGCAGAAAATTATTTCGAAAACAACTCTTGATGCAGGGAGAAGGTTTTATCTATAAAAAAATGACTCAGTTGGATTTACTATACAAGCGTATAATTGTTTCAACCATTTACTAATAGTTTTATATATAGGTCTCTACATATATTTTTTCATTAATCTTATACCAGCGGGGAATTCATCAGGACTAAATAAGCATAAAAACAAAAATGGCAAAGTAAAATCGACATATGGATAGTCTCTCTCACAGATAGCTTGATACCTTTACGATTTTGGAAGATTTTACACGCCACATACATATTCATACATTATCATCATTATAATAAATTGTTGCTAAGCTTTTCAGTACAACTATTTGAATAAATGCACTAACGTTTGAGGATCATATTTCCGTTGGTGTTTAATTTTATATGGGAGTAACATTATTCATTTTTATGTTTTTAGGCCATATAGAATTATAAAAATCTCACACTTCACGATATGTATATATGTGTGTGTGTATATATATATATATATATATATATATATATATATATATATATATATAAGTCGTGCTTTTTCTCGCTCTGACACACAACTTTTCCAATTTCAAAATTATTAAAGCGAACTATATTCTACATCGTGCACAATTGCGATGAATTTAGGATGAAAAAGTTCTAGCACATGTTTATAAATATATATATATATATATATATATATATATATATATATATATATATATATATACTAGCAGTTCAGCCTGGCTTAATCGGGCCCTATGTACTGTTTATAACTTGCTCTACGTGTGAATAATCTTTATGTAAGATTTAAAATGTTTAGACCAAAATTTGTCTGAGTGATTTCGTAGAAACCGTAGTTGTCAATTATATAAAACTTTGATTCTTAATATTTATTATTTTGGCCTCTAATCAAAATAAAAAATTACTTAAATTATCAATTTCAAGTCTTTAGACCCAAAATTGGCGAAGGAATTTGATAAAATCTGCAAAGGTCAAAAGGTCAACTCTTTCAACTTTCAAGTCAAATTCTCGACCCAAAACTGATAAATATTCTAGCCGGATGTCTGAATACTCGTTATGTATAAATTTCAAATGTTTAGACCCAAAATTGTCTGAGTAGTTTGCTAGACACCGCAATGGTAAAATCATTTTAACTTTGATCCCTTAGCAGCTCAAATTATTTATCCAAACTGATTAAAAAGCTTGCCTTTCTCTGAATATCCTTTATGTTAAATTTAAAAGGTTTAAACCAGACATTAGCGGAGTAATTTGGTAGATACTGCAGAGGTCAATTGTTTTAACTTTGACCCAATTTGGATCAGTAAACATTTACTTTTTGGGGTTCAAATCAATTTATAAAATTTGATCGATGTCCAAGAAATCTACATTTAAAATTTCAAGTGTTTAGACCCAAACTTGGCGGAGTAGTTTGGTAGAGTTTTCAAAGATATAAGCGTTGATCCCTTGACACCAAATTTCTGCTCGAAAATCGATTTAAAAGATTTTCACAAATCTCAATCCCCATTATGTCAAAACTCGTCTCTAAACCGAAAGTTGAGTTATTTTGTAGGAAAATGTA
Source organism: Euprymna scolopes (assembly GCF_053919585.1). NCBI lineage: Eukaryota > Metazoa > Mollusca > Cephalopoda > Sepiida > Sepiolidae > Euprymna > Euprymna scolopes. Next base: position 159,695,472 of record NC_136486.1, read on the forward strand.
CAGAGATACACCGACATTTTCACTTATATATATATATATATATATATATATATATATATATATATATATGTGTGTGTGTGTGTGTGTGTGTGTGTGTGTGTGTGTGTGGTAACCTGACTTTGTGTGCTGTGGTTGTGTGTGTGCGTGCGAAACGTCTCTACAAAATTCTCTCTGAATCTGGTCTACAAACTTAAAACTTGACATATGGGCTATTTCGACCTCTGAAACACTTTTGATTGTATTTTTTAGCCTGCAAAAATAGCTGCTAAGGCGCCAAATTGAAAAACAGTTGATATTGGTAAAAGTAAATCGATACTTCTGAACGAGCGTACATATACATTTTTAGCTTCAAGTCACTTAATTTTACCCTTTTTCATTTATCTGTTGATAGCTCAGATGATAACGCCGAAGGCGGGAACGCTGAATGTTTTGATTTCGATTCCAGCTGTTAGCACAAAAGTCATTTTTAAAACTTTTAAGATCATTACTATATATATTGGGCACTTTGTACAAATCCATAAAAAATTCGCTCTATAATAATGAATACGAAATCTGCATGAATTAAAATATATTTGAATGTATCTTACGATCGGGCAATGGCGAGAGACCTGCTAGTATATATATATTTGATGAGCCTAGTATATATATATATATATATATATATATATATATATATATATACTAGGTTCGAGTTTCGAATCCTGAGTTCGTATGTGTCTAACTGATGAGCCCAAACAAGGGTGAAACTTGAGTCTTGGTTGGTCTTCTGGTTCGTTGACTGTATGGCTCTTAAGGGCTGCGACGTTGTTTGGCTGTGGAATTTATTATATATAATCTCTCACATTCTGAAAAATCATATATATATATATATATATATATATATATATATATATATATATATATATATATATATATATTGTAATACAATATGTTAATTTGTTACATTAAATAAGATTTATTTTTTACTTACTCTTTCGGATGAAATTTCATTTTCAATGTAAGATCTTCAGAGTTTATAAGATTATATGTTTCAAAATACTTACGGTATTTAATTCTATTGTCCATGTTTACATATTCTGGTCACGTTAGAATCGCATACATGAATAAAAATGTGTTCTTGTCAAGATTTTCACTGTCAAGTCTGTCGTCTTTGGTTTAGTAAGATATGTAACTTGTATATGAATCATTTCCTCTTTAGCTTAAATTGTGCATCAAATGTTTAGTATTCGCTCTATATATTTATTTATTTATGTGAAAAGTGAAAGCATTCGTCAATCAAGTCTGGTTGCGTCAAAATTACGATTTGTACAAAAACCTGTATCGATACCGACAAATACAAGTTTATAGTAACTAACGTAGAAATAGTCACTATAACATGTATATCTGTATTATACATGAGCATTGTGTTTTGCCTTATTTTAAATGATGGTTGATAATTTGTCCTTTTTGAATTACCAGTAACGCTACATACCTAAAAACAAGAAAGACTTTAAGGCTACAAAAATCCGCACTGGTATTGTTCAAAAAGGTGTACAGTGCTACGGATAAAGTGCTAAACTTAATCAAATCAAGATGAAATAGTAATTTAATAATCGAACTAATAAACACACACACATTATATATATATATATATATATATATATATATATATATATATATATATATAAACACATATGTCTGTTTTCGTATCTACTAATTGGAAATCGAATAAGAGTGGTACTCTAAAGAAGAGTACTCTGTCTAAACAAGAGTACTCTGTCTTAAGAAGTGTACTCGAGGTAAAGAACGGTACTCAAACTAAAGAATAGCGTTGTAGATAAAGCATGGTACTCTGCCTCCATAAATTGTCTTAAGAGTGACCATGTGCGTCTGTATTCTTATAAATGGGTACTCCGAAAGATTATGAAATCAGTCGACTGATTTTATTTACGTCACATTACGAAGTCTCTTCAATAATTTTCAGACATTTTTGTACAGGCATTTAAACTTATCGTAGATTCTCGACATTTCATTATGTTATTGCTGTACGTGTGAATATATACGTGTTACAAAAAGAGTATGTTAATTATTTGTGCGTAGAAGTAGGTCAATAAGTTCATCATCTATTTAATATATTACTTCAATGTAAGCAATCTCTGATATATATATATGTGTGTGTGTGTGTGTGTGTGTGTGTGTGTGTGTGTGTGTGTGTGTGTGTGTGTGTGTGTGTGTGTGTGTGTGTGTGTGTGTGTGTGCGTGTGCGTGCGTGTGCGCGAGTGTGTGTGTATGCATACATACACGCGCACACACACATACGAGGTGCGCTAAATAAGTTTCTAGACTTTTTTGTACAGGTATTTAAGTTCGTGGTAGACTCTTGAGAATCCAGTATATTGTTGCTATACATCCTATGAGATGACTGACAAAAATTTGTGATTTAAATTTTTAAGAATTCCAGTCTCTTTGCATCTTGTGATAGTTTTCTTTTACATTTTATTCTACTTGGGGATGGCATATCCTACTGAATGCCAGAAGTTCACCGGCTGTCTCATACAAAACAACCGAGATATATTTTAAAATGCTAACTGTTTTGTTTTCTGCTTCGATTCTAGCTGATGGCACCCAAAAACTTTTTTTTTAAGGGACGTTTAGCATTTAAAATATATCTCGGTTGTTTTGTATGAGACATCCGGTGAACTTCTGGCATCCAGTAGGATATCTCATCCCCAAGTAGGATAAAAGCTGATGACGTTACTAGTGTATCAAAGTGACACGCACATAAACTGATTAAAAATTAACTAAGATGAATGTACTAAATGTATAACGATCTCTCAATATTGACCACTTTTTGAGCCCTTAAAAACTATTTTAACCGATTAAAGACTCATAAAAAATCCAATCATTTGAAGCTCTTAGCGCCGCTCTGCAACTTTTTGTTTCTGAAAAGATAGAGTTTGAAAATATGAAGACAGACAGACAGACAGACAGAGTGCCTTTTATATATTAGATTTTCCGTGATTTGGTGCCACATTCGATAATATGTCACAATTTATGAATGTTGAAGTGAAATCAGCGAGATCTGAATACGATAAATATAACACTGATTACTGTAAACTAATCAATGATCTAACAAAGTTTTCGCTATGAAACTTTGTTTATTTTGAGGGACTAACGTTTAATTACGTTTTTATAAAAGGTCACTTGGCGAGTATCAATCTCTCTACCACACTCTACTATCTACCCCAGATTGTCAACAATGCGTAAAAGATGTTAATGAATATGGATTTCCAATATTCAGCATAATTCGATCGTTGAAAACGCAATCCGTATGTATCCAAAATCACGGTCTATTAATTTACTAAATTAGTGCTAAAATAATGTCGTGTTTTGACGTCCAACTGTATATATAAAACATTATTCTTGCACCAACCTAATTGTTTTATATTTATGTATGCATCGAGGGACAGCATGAACGTTGCTAACGTCCCTAATCAAAACACTGCAGGTCCACAGAATAGGAAGATCTTAGACTAGGGTGTGTAAGTGTACAGCTTTTATATCTTTTTTTTTTTACACAGTGATCACCACTTATCAAGGCCCGGAAGCCACTCAGGGATAAGGGTTATTGCAAGTACATTACGTTAGTGTGAAGATTTGATGAAGTGCTTACTTAAGGGGGCGGTTCATTAGGAATTTGTTAACGTTGGACTTGAACACATCCAAGTTGTAGTGCGGTGGGAAGCAGGCAGAAGGAACAAAGTTCCACAGGCGTGCAGTTCTAAGAAAGAAGCTTTGTTCATGGAATCCGCGTTTTGATTTAGGCACAGATAAAGAGTGGGGTAAACTTTTGACAGTGAATTCAGCTAGACGGGTGTTTTTCGTCAAGGATTGGCGAGGGGGGACCAAAGATTGGAGTTCAGACGAGCACCTGCCATGGAAATAACGATAAAACAAGGATAGGCTCGCAACGTCTCTTCTGTGGGAGAGAGGTTGCAGGGCAGAGAAAAGGGCATCCCCCACTAAGCCACGAAGTCTATTTTGTACTCTGTCAAGGCAGGATAGGCTGTTTTTAGCAGCTCCTGCCCAGATATGGCAACAGTATTCCATCCTTGGACGTACTTGGCTTTTATATAGATAGAGAATTGCATCAGTAGTGAGATATCTTCTGGAGCGGTAGAAGGATCCCACCATCTTTCCAGCGACCTCGGCAACAGACTTGATGTACGTGTTCCATTTCAGATCAGGAATAAAGGTCAAACCCAGAAGCTTGTCAATACACGGGGCCTCGCCCAGACGAGAGCCATCCATCACAATTGATGCCAGATGGTGATCAGAGCGTTGATGATGTAAAGATAGGAGTTTGGTTTTGGATGCATTAAAGGTAACCAGCCACATCTTCCCCCACTGAACCACGCGCTCGAGATCAGAGGAGAGAGAATCAGAGAACTTTTTCATTTACAGCCTTTGATGTATTGCCGTAGATGATCGTATCATCAGCATAGATGTCAACGAATGATTTAAGCATGTTTTTAGGGAGGTCATTGATGTAGATCAGGAAGAGAGTTGGGCCCAGGATTGACCCCTGAGGGACTCCAGCATTTATATTGCAGGCCTCCGATTTTTGTCCGTCTACTACTACTCTTATGAGCCTATCGGAGAGAAATGATTTAATGATTGAGAAAACATTTCCAGTTATACCGTAGCTGGAAATCTTGTGAAGTAGACCCTTATGCCATACCTTGTGGAAGGCCTTTGATATGTCAAGAGCCATTGCCCTAGAAAGGAAGCCTTTGTCAAGAGATTCACTAATTCTGTGGGATATAACCGTCAGCACATCTGCGGTAGATTTTGCAGAGCGGAAACTATATTGTGTGTCACTAAGAAGGTTATTCCTGCTGAGGTGGTTGACTATTTCTCTATTTAATATGGATTCCAGCAACTTACTCATAACACACAGGAGACTTATAGGTCTGTACTGAGAGGGAGATAACTTATCACCTGAATTCTTAAATACAGGGCAAACTGATGAAGTCTTCCAGGGAGTCGGAAAGCACTTCTCCTTAAGGCAGCGCTTAAATAGTTTCGTAAGTATGGGAGCAAGTTCTGGTTGAAGCTTTTTTAACACTATAATTGGGATGCCATCAGGGCCAGTTGCTTTACTGGAATCTAGGTTCTTGATTAATCTGGCGACCTCATGCACGGATATTTGTATGTTACCTAGCTTGTTCTGTGTTACAGGAGGAAATATGGGGAGTTGATGGCCTTAGTCTCATAGGGTAGAATTAGCTGCAAAGTTCTTTGCAAATAGTTTGGCATTGTCTGACGCTGACGAGATGACCTCTGGTCCATTGATAATGGTTGGGATAGAACGCACACTTCTGTTCAGGATCCTATTTGTTATTTGCCAATCAAATTTGCAATATCAAATAACAAGAACGATAATTCGATCAGTAAAGAATTATCTCCCTTATTTTTACCCTGCGTATATGATTCCGTCGTTCAATTAGGTGAAGACATGAAATTTCGAAGATTAAAACGTTTTGGCTTCTTAAACTAAACAGAGTGTCAGCCATTTTCTTCAGGAGCTATTAGCCATCTACCTATTGCCACCATAATAAATCATTTTAAACCTGCTAATTGAAGCTTCTTGTCATTGGGTATAACGCATCTGGAGCAGGTTGTATAAGCTTTCTACGAAGAAATAAGTTTGTAAAAAATATTGAATTCATAAGTTATTCCCACTCGCATGTGTATTATGTTCAGGCGAGATACCTTTTAATGACATTAGTGTTTGCACTTTTGCACATTGTGGCCATTTTTACACAAACAGTGCGTGGTACCCAATAATAATCCCCCATCTTGTAGTAATTAAATTCAACGCCATTTAACCGGCGATCTAATGAAAGCCAACGTATTAACGTGATTATACAGTATAATCGAAGCTTAGCTCTACTTGTGTTATCTTTATTAATACACCATTTACAACAGAAAAAGCATTTTTAATTGTTTTGGGATAATTATAATTTGTATGTCAATAATGTATTCCTAAACTAATGAACAGAGTTTTGTGAATTTTGAAACAAAGCTGTTATTTTGATTTTAATTTTTGAATGAGATCGTAAAAGTCGTCAAAAACTGCTCTATTTGAAATTTAATTTTCCCCGTCCTAGGACGGGATTCTTCTAACCTACACACACACGCGCGTGCGCACGCACATATATATATATATATATATATATATATATATATATATATATATATATATATATATATATATTCTCACAAGATGTTATGTCCCATTACAAACAATAAAATCGACGTATAATGATATTATGATACTCAACCTAGAATTTTTGTTTCGGTTTTTATCAAAATTCATTACATGATTCTAGAAAATGTTTAAAATTTAAGTTTTAAGGTTAACGGGTTTTAAGAAAAAAAACTTAAATTCAGGAATCTTATTAAATTAGTGTTTAACAACTAGGTATAAAAATAAATCAGACCAAATATAGTCCACATTACTTTTTTTGCGCCTTACAGCTGTATTCCAAAAATTATAATAATCGGTTAATTATTTTTTTTTTTACTGCTATTTCACTACAAGGCACTGAAAGAGAAGCAGGAGTCCAAGATGGAATTCCAAAGTTATGGGGAAAAAACTATTAGAGTAGAAAACTTTCCGACATCTATGAACCTCAACGACAAAGGGATGAGATTTTGCAGTTTATTGGGTTATCATGAATATTTGCGTCGATGGAATACAATTGCCTTTAGTTAGTCGGAGCACATTCCATTAAAATACTTGTAAAACATCAAAAATAGAATTTTATTGCATATCGTTCTTCTTGCATTTTTGAAATTCACCAGCTGTGACAATCAAGCTTTAGTAGAGTGCGTTCCGGTTCTTTCTGTAGCTGTTTATTTGAATCTAAAATCATAAAAATTGGTCAGTCATCTCATAAAATGTATAGCAATGATACACTGAGTTTTAAAGAGCCTACCACAAATGGAAATACCTGTACAAAAAGTCTGCAAACTTATTTAAGGCACCTCGTATGTATGTATGTATGTATGTATGTATGTATGTATGTATGTATGTATGTATGTATGTTCATTCGCCCCTTTGGAAGGTCTTGTTTTTAATCCTCCAGGGAGACTAGCCACCCTCCTCACCAAACAAGTCTGGTGGGGGAACCAATTTAGTCGCCGGTGAACTCTTTTTCTGGGTCAACGTCCAACTAGCACCATGTATATTTGTGTGTGTATATGTGTATTTGGGGTGGAGAGGGCTCCCGTAAGCCGTGGTGAAGGCAACCTTTCTAGGAGAAGCAAATCTCTGATTTAAAAAACCATAAAGCGGGAGACCAGTACCCGCATTAAGCTGGTCTGCAGTTTAATTTGTTGCTGGCTATCTTGCTCTTGCTTGTTGCTGGATCTCAACATTTTGAACCGAGAGAGAGACTTAGCTGTCGTACAAAGCTAAGACTCTGTAACATCATCTGTGTATAGATACTCCCTCAGGCATTTGGGCTCATGGATTTTAAATGTCTGGGGGAGTGGCACTCGTCTGACAAGACGTTGCAATCATCATGTATGTATGTATGTATGTATGTATATGCATATATATATGCATATATCCATATGTATATATACATATATATACACACATACACACACACACACATATATATATGCATGTACGTACATATATATATTGAAGATTGCTTACATTGAATGAATATATTAAATAGATGATGAACTTATTGACCTACTTCAACGTACAAATAATTAACATACTCTTTTGTAACTCGTGCGTGGACTTAATTATCAACTGATTGAGAGAAGAAACGAGGTTATGAACAACGAAAAAATAATAGAACGATAGCGAAAACTCTCAGGTAAATATGATCATTCTGAAAAATAAAACTTCACAAGTTTTTTTTTTCTCTGCAGCCAAAAGACGCTACCTCTTTTACGAAAGTACATATTTTATGTAGCATCATTTTTTAATAACAATCATAGTAGTAGTAGTAGTAGTAGTAGTATCAATAATAAAATGTAGTACCATTTATTTGATAATAATAATAATAATAATAATAATAATAATAATAATAATAATAATAATAATAATAATAATGAAAAAGAGGATGAAAAACGAGGAGAAAGAGCATTTCCAAGAATTTTGCGAGAGTACAGGAAACTTGAGAAAGATTATTTTTACTAAAATTCAAGCGTATATTAAGGGTTTTAGTTAGCGATAAATCTGTGGTAAACGACTGCTCTGATAAAGACTGTCGTGAAGGATCAAAGAGGAAGAAAAGAATGAAATGAGAGACTACGACTCAGGCCTTCACTTGAAGTGTGCGGACAGTATTGCAACCTTGTTGCTGAGTGAATATCTCCTCCACTGACTAAGAACAGAACATCACAACATTTTTATCCCGACGGCAGGGCCGATGAGGATTGTCTTTACTGATAATATCGAAAAATACATCTTCGCTATCGACTATCGGAGATTCTCTGGTTCCACTGCAAATTTCGGGTAATAATTCGCTTCACTAGCAACCCAAGCACTCAATCACCAAATGCCTACCAGCCGCTCATATTTAATTTTATTTATGGTGCCGTAGAGATTAAACGCGTCTATCCTCTGCACCATAGTTCCAAGTGAGAATTGTCTGAAAATAGCGGTTATATAAATAAATCTTACCCAAAGCAGGACAAAGGTTTAGTTGGGCAAAACGTGGTGATACGACAACAACTATGGAAGGCAGTAATTACTGAAGATGCAGTTAAGAGACTCAGCATTCCTATCCTGTCGCGGTTAATCACCTGAAGAAGGCCAGAGGATAAGTTAGTCGAAACGTGGTGAAACAACAAAATTCCACAAATAAATAAGTGAAACAATTAGTAAATTCGAAAGTATTTTAGTGGTTTGTTTTCAATAAATGTATATTCATTGCTGATGTGAATTTAGTATGACCTTGTCTGAAGTTGAAACTATATTATTATTCTCATATCTGAAACTGAAACTATACTATCACTATCTATCAAATGTGCATAGCATAATCGCGTTGGCACACCGGTTCTCGTTAGATCACTGAAGTTAAGAAACGTTGAATCTGGGCAATACCAGATGCCAATACTAGGCGCTGTATGTGAGAGGACTTTTAAGAACTGTAAAAACTAACGCTGTCACCAACCTAACCGAAATATAGATTCAACTGGAGACCACTTGTGAATTTAATATATTTCTGACATTTCCCCTTTTGAAGAAAACCCGCTGTTGAACCCGCCTAGGGTTAATACCATTCACATTTTTTCAGCTTTTAATTTTTAATTCGGTTTACTATACTATTTTAGACTAATGCACAATATTGCAATTACCAATTCAGGAGCTAGTAGGAGTATCTGTTCTGTTTTTATAATTATGTTATCTCATTACGCTCAAGTTGACACACCGTATCTCATCAGATCACCGAAGTTAAGCAATGTTGAATCTGGTCAGTACCAGATTGGTGACCATTTGATGAGGCGTTGTATGTATCGTGAGGTAAAAATACTAGGTTGAGAAACTGGCGCGTGGGGAAATCTTTCTCTCGAGGGTAGATGAGCCTTTTTTAAGCCGTGGTAGGCAACCAATCTAGTGATGGTGTCACGATAAAAATACCCTTGATAGCCTTGGCGAATTATCAAGTATTTCCAGCCATTAGAAAAAAAAACGTGAAAGATTCCGCGGATTTTGTTCACGTTTCACCTTCTCCTACTGACATTGGATGAAACATTTCTTTCTTTCTTTTTTTGTTCCTTTTTTTATTACCCTCTGTTTTTAGAGGTACAATTTAATATTCGTTCTGTCGTCATAATTCTAATCTTTAGGGGTTCAATTTAACATCCATTCTGTTGTCATAAGACCATCTCTCAAGCATGAATTATTTCTTTTTGTGGAGAGGGATGTAGTGTACTACATGTTCGTTCGTCGGGGTATCATCCTCCTAGACAGAATCCTCTCTTTTAAAGGCAGTGTAGCCAGCGTATTAACGTGATTACAGTATAATCGAAGCTTAGCTCTACTTGTGTTATCTTTATTAATACACCATTTACAACAGAAAAAGCATATGTTTGGCCGTCATATATACTATCAGAAATATTCTCCTTTTCGATCGCATATTTCAGCTAGTATTTTACAAGATTAAAAAATTTTTTAAAAAGAATGTCATTTTGGCAACATTAATGCACCGTAACTTTCTTTTGTTTATATATTGTTACGATTAAGAGTGAATATATAAGACTTTACGATCTTTTCTGTTGTGACGCATGTGTATTTAAAGTCAGGTACATCCAAACACAAATATAAGTATTAATTATTTTTATATGTACAGACACTAGTGTTTCATACTTCCGCAATTATCAGTGCAGGAAGTGACGCTTACCGCTATTCAAGGGATTTGAACCCCGCCATTAAGTCACCTATGACTCCGTTAGCAATGGGTATTAGACCTGGGCCACCGTCACGAGAATGATAACAATTATGGAAACAATCTGCAAACGTGATGGAAAAACGAAAACTCTTATGATTTAAATATTCGTGGACGTTTCGCCTTTATTTCAAGACTTCCTCTGGATTATTCATTTTAATCCAAAAATAATTATTTTAACATCACAAACGCGCCAAATATATTTAAATATTGTACTTTTGTTTGATTTTTTTTCTCTTTAATCACCCAGAAGACGTCTTGAAATAAAATAAAGACGAAACATTGGTGAATATATAAATAAAAGTTTTTTTTACATTCTTTTATATATATATATATATATATATACATATGTATATATATAGATAGATAGATAGATAGATAGATAGATGAAAACACACGAAACATTGGGGAATATATAATTGTTTTTGTTTTTTTTCCACATATATATATATACACACACACATATATTTATGGAAAAAAAACAATTATTTATATATACACCAATGTTTCGCTTTTATAAATATATATATGTGTGTGTGCGTGCGTGCGTGTGTGTGTGTGTGTGTGTGTGTGTGTGTGTGTGTGTGTGTGTGTGTGTGTGTGTGTGTGTGTGTGTGTGTGTGTGTGTGTGTGTGTGTGTGTAATTTACCTGTCTTACGTATGAATCCTACTATTTCCTCCGTGTTTACTTTCTGGATGGTCATATACACATTGATGGTAATCCTTAAACTTCTTCTCTAGGTATTCCCTGAGGCCAAGATTCCGTCTACGTACGTGATGCCTTACGGGCATTTTATTCTCTCCTGCTATGTTTAATAATAACAAGTTTATCGAAGTGTCGTTACATGTCAAGGTATTTTCTTGCGACAACCTGTTTATATGTTGCTTGTATTTCATAACGAATAGCCACGCATTCTTTTATTCTTATGTGAATAATTTACTGACATAATTACAGACCGACCGGTTTGCTCACGGTGTGTGTGGGGATGACCATAAAATTATACACATTATGCATGACTGCGTAAGCACACAATTATACGTACACTAATATACACTTAGTTGTACTTTATCTCACTATATATATGTGTGTGTGCGTGTGTGTGTGTGTGCGCGCGCGTGTGTGTATGCGAAGACCTTTATGAACGTAGAACTACCTATTTTTAACTCAAAAAGTTGAATAGTTACGAACACGAGAGTGGTACCATTAAAACGAGGGACCTTTTCTGCTCCAGAATTTATTTTTTTCTACGTTGTCACCACCATTGTTAATGCACTTTTACAAGGGATGAATGATGGCTATGCATGTGCGTCCGGAGCGAACTTTGTCAATCGAGGATTGTTCCAAAAGTAAAGCCTATTATTTTTTAACTGAGGAAGTTGCAGAGCTACAAAGACGGGAGTCGCACTATTAGAATAAATCAATGTTTGCGCTCCATAAATTATTTGAACACGATTATGTGATAATTGACTTAGCTAAATAGCTGTCAGCTAATGATACGAAACAAAGAGTTTATCAGACAATGTGTACGCAGTATGATCATTAGAGCTATCACAACAGAATATTCTTTTCATTGTTTAGACTCTCGAGTATATTACTGACACAGAGACAGTCAATCAACAGAGAACCACATCACTCTATATAAAAACACATAAGATATCAACGGATACACACTCGTGAGTCAAAACAATGAAATGAATATGTTCTTGTCCTAGTCCTAGTGATCATGTATAGAAGTCAAACCTGGTCGTGGGGGGGGTATTTATTGCATAGTGAGAAATTTTATGAGAATGGATATAAAATATGAGTCTTAAAGGCAGGTTTAATTAGGATAACTATATTATAAATCGGAATAATATTGGGAAGTGTGTATAGAACAATATGGTAACATTGGAAGAATAGATAAGGGTTCTTGGATTAGTAGACGTAGAACGGTATCTAGTGCATTTCATGAGGAAATGCCTAACAGACTTTAAAGAGATATAAAGACTTGGCCATAGATATGATAGAGTGGAAATCGACTTCTTGAAGTCGTTCAACGCATGCCGACATGTACAAGGGACGTTACAATGATGATGATGATGATGATGATGATTCGTAGGCACAGATTCAAATCCTCTACGCACCTGCTGTTCTTGTTTTGCATTTTCTATGTGCCCAGTCCAGTAGAATGATTATAATCCGTTTATTTCATAACAGTATTACTTACACAAACCCGAATGTAACACAGATTTTATACGGAAATACTTGAGATGAAGTGGAATAACTAAAATTACAATTTACATATTTGTCTTCTATTTTTAAGTGAGATAATCTTTTGCATATTATCGTATAAAGTATGTATATATGTATATACACTTGTGCCCGATATTATTCATACCCCTCCTTGAAAATTGAGTTTATTAGGTGTAACGTTGTAAGAATTTATTGTTTACGTCCATATTGATACATATTCTTAATAAACCTCTTCTGATCATTTTCGTCATTTTAAAATCTCGGGATACTTGTAATAAAAGAAATATACAGCTATTTATAAAATCTGCAATGTTCAAAAATAATCATACCCCCTTATTTTTTCAGTATTAATCGAGTTTCTGACTGTTTGTTTCCTGTTTGATTCTTATTTTGAATGCTTTTATACAACCTTTGATTAATTGCATTTCGGTTTTTGCATTTTTCAGAAATTAAAATGATATCAACTGAAAACCAATAAAAGAATAAAAATTATTAGAATGGGGAAGAAAAAAGAGCTTAGTAATGATCTTAGGACTAAAATTGTGAATTCACATAAGGATGGTTTAGGTTACAAGTCAATTTCCAAGAAATTTGAGGTCCCTACAGCAACAGTACAGAGCATCATCAAAAAATTCCAGAGCCACCACACAACAAACAACTTGATTGGTAGAGGAAGGAAAAGGAAACTGTCTGCTAGAGCCACCAGGGATATTGTAAGCAGTGTTAATGCAAATCCAACCACCACTACTAAGGACATTTTAGAAAATATGGAGTCTTCTGGCATAAAAATATCAAGGCAAACATTGCAAAGGACTCTGCATGAAAATGGTCTGAAAGGAAGAAGACCAAGAAGGACTCCATTGCACACCGGAAAACACCTTGCAGCACGTCTAAAGTTTGCTAGGACCCATGTGAATTCTTCAGAGTCCGTTTTCTCAAGTATTTTGTGGACTGACGAAACAAAAATTGAATTGTTTGGCCATATGGATACTTCTTACGTTTGGAGGAAGAAAGGAGAAACTTACAACCCAAAGAACACCATACCCACGGTGAAACATGGTGGTGGTAGCCTAATGTTTTGGGGCTCCTTTTCGGCTAGTGGTCCAGGTAGTGTGGTCAAGATAGATGGAACCATGAAGAAGGAGCAATATTTGGAGATACTCCAGAAAAACATTAGACAGGATGCGGAGAAGCTCCATTTAGGACCAAACTGGGTCCTTCAACAGGATAATGATCCAAAACATACTGCCAAAATAGTCAAGAAATGGTTTGAGGATAATCAAATTAATATTTTGGAAGGGCCTAGCCAGAGTCCCGACCTGAACCCTATCGAAAACCTCTGGCACATATTGAAAACTAAGGTTAAAAAGCGGAAACCTAGAAATTTGAGGGATTTGGAGAACTACTGCATTGAAGAATGGTAAAAAATCAGTGTTGATGCTTGTAAAAACCTTGTTGATAAATATCCAAAACGGTTACAGGTAGTTATTAAGAATAAAGGGCATGCTATTGACTATTAGTAAGAGAGGTATGAATAATTTTGAACTAGTGCCATTATTGTTTTTCTTTGTATACTGTTTCAAACTTGCATAATTTATTTATTTGTTGAGTTTAAATTAAATGCTTATGCTTGATTTGTTGTTTGAAATCCCTTTAATATTGTCTACCTTCTGGTTTGAGCAATATTCTTATAGAAATCTCAAAGATCCGAGGGGTATGAATAATATCGGGCACAAGTGTATATGTGTATATATGTGTGTATGTATATATGTATATATATACTTTTATCAATATCGGTATATGATTGACAGCATCATTTGTATCACTATCACTGTTGCTGCTATTACAGATATTATTATTATTATTATTATTATTATTATTATTATTATCGTCATCTTTATTACGTTTGTTTACTCATTATTACTAAATTCTTTATACTTATTACTTAATTTGTTACTATAATTACTAAATTATTATTATTATTATTATTATCATTATCATTATCATCATTATTATTATTATTATTATTATTATTATTACCCATGATCATTGACTATACTATTATAAGAATTACTTTGCGTTTATTATTATTATTATTATTATTATTATTATTATTATTATTATTATTATCATCATCATCATCATTATCATCATCATTTTGTCATCTTTATCATCATCATGACTTTTTGACAGCCTTTTTGCAACACTTAAATCTTTATAGAAAGATCTGTTTCGTTCCGTCTAGACAATTCCCGGTCAGAGTAACACGGGCTTTTACAGACTGATTTTTTCCGCTTACTTAATTACTTTAAATTTTAATTTGAAATCACTTTTTTCTAATTAAGCCGATGATGAAGGTTCCCATATTGGATTTCTCTCTTTTTATTATTAGGTCCCATTTGACCTGAGATAGACTTCTCTTTTGGCTACTGCACTGTCCGGAAAAAAACAATTTTCATTATTTCAGCTGTTTTGAAAACTTTCCAATCGGATTATATGCATCGTCACGCTGGACTTATTTTGGAATACATTCTCTCTAAAAAAAAACTATTTTGCATCTCCGATCAACTTGAGAGGATTTTCATGCAAGCTGAAATATTGTGCGCGGTTTGTTTATATATATATATTTTTACATATACAACATTTTTTTTTCACTTTTTTATTTGGCAATTTATAACTACAATAAATTGCGGTTTCACTTAATGCCTTAACTAGCAAATTCTAGCATTGCTACAAATATAATTTGCTGATTTCTTTATCTCCTCTTATGAGAAGAATAACAAGAATAGCATTCTTTGAAACTCCACGGAATAAGGATTTTGAGAATTGTTTTTAGAGCATTCAGTCGAACAATAAATGTTGATTATAAAGTTCAACTAACAGTTTGAATTTTCTTTCTCTTATAATAAGCTCTACTCTCTATTGCATATTGAGCTTTTTAATTCGGTTGGGTTGAAATGTTTATATATATAAATACTATTATTTATATTAGTTTGAAGTTTACCGTTGCGTATGTCAGGTAAACACTACATCCCTTTGCTTTCATTAATATACACACACACACACACACACACATATATATATATATATATATATATAGCCAGTAGAGTTTAGTTTCCTAGAAGTACATCCAATGAAACAGCATGTGTCTACCAAAGAGTGCTCAATGAGTGAACAGAGCAGGTATATTAAATTTATTTATACAAACATTAATGGCTACATATGTGCATACATGTTTCTGTAATCAACTGTATGTATGTATATATATATATATATCCAATGAAAAAACATGTGTCTACCAAAGAGTGCTCAATGAGTGAACAGAGCAGGTATATTAAATTTATTTATACAAACATTAATGGCTACATATGTGCATACATGTTTCTGTAATCATACTGTATATATATATATATATATATATATATATATATATATATATATATATATATATATATATATATACAGTAGAACAAAATACAGTAGAGTATGTAATACACATGTATATAATCAAATAGCATTATAAATAACACCGAAAGGTGGGAGAATACCGTAACCAGGGGCCAGAAAAACATCGTATTCCACACCGTATTCTGAAAAAAAAAACTATGCTAGGGCCGCCGTATCCCGGGGTTTTACTGTAAAGTATCGTGTTAAATCAGTTGACGACATAACGTAAATATATTTCTTTATTTTAATACATTAAATTGTCAACACAAAATACTACAAAATGTATAAAATCACAAACAACAAACAAGTAAATAAAGTCATTTTTCCTCAATCTTTTTTGCAGGACAGCGAGAAAAAAAGATGAATGTTTACATCTGGCTTTAATGATTTTTTTAATTGTAGCCACAATATTAAAAGTGTTTTTTTTGTTTGTTTTTTTTTTTTGTTTTTTTGGGGTTTTTTTTTTTTTTACCAAATTTTTAATGAATAATGTCCTGTATTTATTAAATTGGTTATAAGATAAAAAGTCATTTTAAACGAATACGTAAATAAAATGAGGGTAACTCTTGCAGATATCAATGTAAACAAAGGTAATTCGTCGACTTTTTGTGTGAGGAGATAAATGTTCACCACTTTTATTAACGTTATGCAAATTGTAGTTAAAATGTCAAAAATTTTATTTATTCTTTTTAATTTCTAACAAATAAAATCTTAAGTGTATTAAATTGGTGAAAACATGCAATTTAACGAACCCTTCTAATCATAACGACTAATCACCTCTTTCTATTCTAGATACTATACTATCATTTCTACGTGTATTCAAACGTGGTAATATTATCGTATTCATTTGATTAGCACACACACGCACACACGCACGCGCGCGTGTATGGACATAAATATGACTTAAATCTCTCTATTGTTTTATTTTAAACTAGCGTGGGATGGGTACACAGCCTTGCCCGGAAGTAAAAAAAATATATATAATACTGGTTGGGGAAGTTAAAAACAAAAATAATTTATATATCATCAGCTAAAATCGAAACCAAAACATTTAACGCTCCAGCCGCGTTCAGTATCGTTTGAGCTATCGATATATAGATGGGAAGGACTTCAAATTAAACCACTTCAAGCTATAATTGAATGCACGAATGTAATAGAAATATGTCGCCAAGTTCGAATGGACATGTTCCTGTACGCATTATTCATACACCCAATAAATAGATTTTACTCGTTATTAACCATTATTTTTGTATGATCACTATTTTTGATTAATTTCAGTGTTATGTGACCAGTAGCTTAAGGGTTTATCGGTTAAATATTTTCACACAGAAAAACACACATGCATTTACTGTTATATTTATATAGATTTTATTCACCCCTAAAAAGACAAATAGATAATAAGACAAAAAATAATATTCAGATTAGGGAACATCCTAAGTAGCGAGTTCTGTTGAAATATATTTGTTTGTATAACATTCGAATTTTTGTACATGTTGGAGAAAGAGAGAGCGCACCCCTATAAACATCAAATCAAATATATATATATATATATATATATATATATATATATATATGTGTGTGTGTGTGTGTGTGTGTGTGTGTGTGTGTGTGTGTGTGTGTGTGTGTTAAGTTATGAAAAGTATTTACTTCAGCGGTGCTCAATATATAGGTACAGATAGGTAGTAAGTTATTAAAATATATATGGCAATTAAGCTACACAGAATATTCCGCGTTTCATTCTCGTAAGAATTCGTCAGGCTTATGCGAAAAGTTGTGGTTATCGCGCGATAACCACAACTTTTCGTATTAGTCTGACGAATTCTCACGAGAATGAAACGCGGAATATTCTGTGTAGCTTAATTGCCATATATATATGTTAATAACTTACTACCTAGCTGTACCTATGTATTGAGCACCGCTGAAGTAAACACTGAAAATTTACGCATAAAATTATATCTTCGTATATTAATTTGTGATTAAATAAAGTAATCATTTATATGTATAAATATATATATAAATATATTTATGTGTGTGTGTGTGTGTGTGTGTGTGTGTGTGTGTGTGTGTGTGTGTGTGTGTGTGTGTGTGTGTGTGTGTGTGTGTGTGTGTGTGATAGACATGAAATAAAAGTTGAGGATTGATTATTTGTATTACTAGCAAACTGCCCGGTG
The DNA here is from genome assembly GCF_053919585.1 of Euprymna scolopes. Lineage (NCBI taxonomy): Eukaryota > Metazoa > Mollusca > Cephalopoda > Sepiida > Sepiolidae > Euprymna > Euprymna scolopes. Next base: position 159,713,783 of record NC_136486.1, read on the forward strand.
TTGCCCGGTCGTAAAATACGCATAACTATTATATTTTAATTAATACAGAAACTGAGACATGTGCATGCGACTATTATCTTTTTTTTTTCTAAATCGTCCACTACTTGTATTTAAAAAAAGGGAAAATACTTGAGTTGAGATCGAAAGCAAAACCTAAGGACAGTGAGTCAAGTACAATAACTATTAGATCAGTGTGACACAATCTTTAAAAGGTGTTTGCAAACCTACTTATTCTTTACATAAGATATCTGTAATGTGAATTATTCACGCATATGCATTTGTGAAACAGTTACCAAATCATTACAAATCTAATGACCTCACTTAGAAATTTTCATTTTTTACCCCCCCCCTTAGCAGCCCTTTTTTCCTGGATGAAAAATGATTGGAAAGTTTTCCACATGTCTGAATATCCTATATACCAAATTTCAAGTCTGTAGACAAAAATTCGTTGAGTATATAGGTTGAGAAGTGTTCTCACGCACACACACATTTTCACTTTTATAGATATATAGATTTGGATTCTTCGAACTACTGTTGTAAACTTGAGTGTTATTATCACTACGTTTCGATCGATGTAACCTCAGATCTTCTCCAGGTGTAATCTTTCTCTCGAAATCCTCAGAGCAGATGACAATCAGAATGCAATTGCTAATTAATTAGAACTTAATCAATCATGACTGACAAAACGAAAACATATTACCCCCATGGATTAAATAAAGGCTATAATTCGAAATTCTGTGCAGATTGCGGAGTTTAACGGAAAGATTCCTGAGTTCAATAAAATACGTCTGAAGAAGGTAGGAGGTTACATCGGTCGAAACATTGTGAAAATCACACTAACAACGAGGACAGTAGCCAGAAAAATCAAAATAACATGAATACTCAAAATTATGTTGTTTTTATTTTAAGTTTTACTATATTGATTATTTCATTTAATTAAGATTGCAATACAATATATCCTTCCTAAGAAGGGTATACTACGAGGGTTGTTCGAAAAGTAATGTATCCTATTTTTTTACTAAAAAAGTTGAAGATCTACAGACACGGGAGTTGTACTATAAAAACGAAAGATGTTTTGTGCTCCAGAATTTATTTTCTACATAGTTATCACCGTTTTGTCAGCGATAGGATGGTGGTTGTGCATGAGCGTCTGGAGCACACTTTGTCATTCACATCTCTGTCGCCACTGTGAAATCCACGAACTCATCTCCTAACTGTGCAGTATCGGTTCGTAAACGTTCAACAGGCACCGGTGAATGTTGATCGATTATATTTATTCTAATATGGATGAATTCAATGAAGCATCTCTGCTTCTGACGTACGTTTATCACAAGGGTTGCTTTCGTAGAGCCTCACACTGTCAACATCTGCAACAAAGAGATGAAACATTCAGGTCATGAATGCATGTGTTCAGTTATTATAATTTGCAATCCTCTTTAATCCATTGAGTCAGAAAAAAATTGAAGGCATTACTTTAGGAACTCTCCTTGTATTTTGTAAACAACTTTTCTAGGATGGTATTGAACAACATATTTTTATGTGTACCCAGATGTAATAATAGCACTGTAATTAATTCGGTTGGCATATAAATATGTATATAATCTAAAACTCTCATGTAGTATGGAATTAAGTAGGGAAATAGTTACAATTCATAACATAAAAAACCCGTTAACAGCATTATAAGAATACTTGTACAACTAATAAAAATACATCTCTCTCTATCGATCTATCTATCTATTTATCTCTCGCATAAACAAGCACCTGTTGATACGTAGTTTTAAAAACACAATGATTAGTAAAATATAGAATAAAGACTTTAAGGTACGAATAGAGAACAAAAAGCCGGCTATGTTTTATACGAATGAAATTGTAGACTTTGAATATATTACCTGCGACATCGAAAGTAAACCTCTGCTGGCCACTTGCATGCTCTGAGTGAGTGCAACACACTGAAATATTTACAATGACTCTGTCGACAATGACGACGGACGACCGACCGACGGAAAGACAGACAAGAGAACGGACGGATAGACGGACGGGAAAGACAGGAAAGTAGGTTGTTGAAAAGAAACACGAAGAAAATATATCTTTCTTTTTTGTCACTTTTTTGGCCGGGCTTCGCACCTGTCGGCTTCTGGGAGAAGGGGGCGGTCATTAGTAAACACGTGGAACAAGGCGGATACTCATGTACATAATCAAGACAGGGGTAGGGGTAGTTAAAGGCAAAATTAAAAAAAAAGCAAACAAATGACACTAAGTAATACGTGTACACTATTAACATAACGAACCAAATAAAAGCGGGATTTGTTCGGGATGTCTACTAAAAAATACGGACAAATCACATACACACATAACTACCTAAGGTAAAAAAAAAAAAAAGAAAGAAAGAAAAAACGAACAAGGAACAGAAAGTGTAAACAGATCTCCCGGAATATCAACTAAAAAAAATACGAGCCTCACACTGTAACAAATGAATGCATAAAGAGGGGGGGGGGTTAAAAACGAAAATATTAAATAGTAGGAAGAAAGAAAGAAAGAAAGAAAGAAACTATGAAAGAAAGAATCCGGTTAGAAGATACTCTAAGAATAAGGGGAGAAAAGAGAAGAAGAAAAAAACGTGTAAAAAAAGGAAGAAAGAACAAGGAGCAGAAAGTGTAAACAGATCTCCCCGAATATCTACTAAAACATACGGGCCTCACACTACAACAAATAAATACGTAAACAAGTAGATTAAAAACTAAAAATAACGAAAGGAAAGAAGAAAGAAACTATGAAAGAAAGAATCTGTTTTCTAAAATAAGGATTACTATTAGCGGAAAAACAGAAAGAAAGAATTAAGGCATCCACAAACGAAATAAACAAAGAAATAATATAAATAATACAGTGATAGGGAAAAGAAAGGGGAGACATAAAGTTTCTATTTTGGAAGATTCACTAAAAAAAAATACGGGTTCACTATTATAACTAGGGCTGTGACAACAGCATATGCTTTTCATTATTTTGACTCTCGAGTATATATCAGTTAATATTTTATATGTTTTTATATAAAGTGATGTGGTTCTCGGTTGATTAACTAAGTCTTATGTGTCGGGTATATTCTCGAGAGTCAAAACAATGAAAAGAAGATGCTGTCGTCACAGGTTTAATTATAACGCATTAATCCATAAGCAAATGATGACACACACGAAAGAAAAACAAGGAAAAAAGAAAAAGATTAAAAAAGGACGTTTTCGTATAGCCAAAAAGAGAGAAGCCAAAATAGTTCACACATAATATTCAGGCGAATATTATACCGAAGCAGCACCAACCTTACACGGGTTGAACCAGCGTCCTCTAAATGATGGAGTTTCGTGAGAATATTGCATCACGCGCGTTTCCCAATCGCTTGTATATCACCATCGGGGAAAATGACGACGTTACGTTTTTGCCGTTCTTCCAGGGAGTTGTCGAGGTCCTACTACTAACAGAGCCTAGTATTCCAAAATGGTCACTTCTCTGATACTGACCAGGTTCAATGTTGATTAACTTTGGTGATCTAACGAGAACAGGCCAGCAACGTGATTATTCCGTATGTACAGGGAACCGAAAAAATTGAGAGAGGGACGAGCTCAAATAAATGCATAAATAAATGAAAATGAATATTAAAAAAATAAACATTTGGAGGCGAATATCCTGTAAAAATACAGAACCACAAAATAAATAAATAAAGAGATATGTTCATTGACGACACGGCACCAGTGCAAACTCATTAAAACTCTATCCTTCCTCGTCCAAGTACGTGCGGTAGCAACGCAATTATGCTGAAAATATGCCTACTGAAACTCCGGTTCCTGGCAAAACCAATAGTGACAAACACGTTTGGTACCAAAGAGTATTAGGGTAGCAGCCTGATTAACAGGTTTCTGGGAAACATTTATGTGAAGATCCACAATTGGTGGAGGTCAGGATCCGTTGTTTTCTGGTCGTTTTTTTCCTCTCTTTATGGTAAACATTTCTTCACTAGTTAATCTGTTATGAATATCATTTTCTCTGGTTCCTTCTTTTTTTTAAATTCATATATATATAAACTGTGTCAATCGCTTTATTGCTGATTAGTAAAATATCAATATTACACTAAGTATACGTCACAAAACAATGAAAATTGTATCATCAAATAACTGTTTCAAGGTTAATTATTTCCCAAAATTTTATGATATTCACGAAGTTATGAGATGTTATTTATTATCAAGTAATTTATACTGCCCATTGCTTTATTGCAGGTCTTTTAAAATGCCAAAAAAGGGGCGATTAATGGTTATCGAAAAGGAAAGGTTTGTTGATGAACTCGCAGAAAGATTGTTCATCAAAGATTTAGCTATGGAGCTGGAAAGGGATCCAAGAACTTTAGCTTCATTCGTGAACAACCCCAACACCAAACCCAGAAAGGATAAGGGCACCAGGATAAACCTTTCACATCGTGATATTCGGAAAATGCGTAGAAAGTAAACCGTAACACAAACAGAACCAGTACTTCCATTTTTGCAAGCGCTCCAAGATCCAGACAGGCCCGATGTAATGTATTGAATGAAATGGCAAGGAATATCAAAATAATTCCAAGGCCTCCATTGAGCAAACAACATAGGGAAAACAAAAAGCTTGGGCACAGAATTAGTTGAAAATGGATTTCCAACGTTTCTTATTTACAGATAAGACCCATGCTACTCTTGACGGTCCGGATGGATGGGGCAAATTTTGGAACTCGAACGGAACTCCAACCCCTTGCAGAGTTCATCGCCAACAAGGAGGTGGAGGCATCATGTTTTGGGCGGGAATCATTAGGGATAAGTTGATTGGACGATTCCGAGTTCCAGAGGGTGTAAAACTTACCAGCAATGCGTACGCGGCCTTTTTGGAAAAACGTTTATCATCATGGCTAGATGACCTACGATTGTCACGTCGTTTTCAGATGATTTTTATGCATGACAATGCACCATCCAATTCTGCTAGAGCGACTGAAGCCTTCCTTGAATCTATGGGCTTCTTTGGGGAAACTCTCATGGTCTGACCACCATGTTCTCCAGAACTTAACTCCATTGAATATCTCTAGTCAATATTAAAAAGAGGAGTTTATGAGGGAGGAGAGCAACTTCCTTCAAAGGATGCCTTGTGGAGAACATAGTTGATATTGCTAGAGCCATAACTCCTTTTTGAGATCAAACAATTGACTTCCCCGGGAGACAAAATATTGTTTTAAGTTATTATAAAATGGTGGATATGTCGATAAATAATTAATTTATTTGAGGTCTAGGACGTGCTTTTTCTTATTATTCTTTGACATAAAAATATAATAAAAAATAAAGTTCGCATAATAAGTCATTGTATTTTTACCCTAAAACAACATTTTAAGAGACCTTCAATAAAGCGATAGACAGTGAAAATTCCACGATAAACATTTAAATTTCATAACTTCGTGAATATCGCATGAATTTGAATAAAATTTTTAGAAATAACAAACCTTAAAGCAGTCGTTTGATAATATAATTTCCATTTTGTTGTGATGTATATTTAGTGAAAAATTGATATTTTCCTAATCTGCAATAAATCGATTGACGCAGTTGATATATATATATATATATATATGTGTGTGTGTGTGTGTGTGTGTGTGTGTGTGTGTGTGTGTGTGTGTGTGTGTGTGTGTGTGTGTGTGTGTGTGTGTGTATGTATGTATGTATGTATATATGTATGTATTATATATTTATGTCTTGACACTGAAATCCACAGGCGAATTCAGAAGGCATCTGTTGCTTTTGGAAGGTTGGAAAAGAGAGTGTGGTCTGATCGTGGCATCACAAACAGGACTAAGATCTGCGTTTACAAGACCTGTGTGCTGACCACATTGTTGTACTCATCGGAGACCTGGACATTGCATCAAAGGCACACTAAGTGGCTTGAACGATTTCACCTAAAATGCTTGAGACGTATCTTAAACATCAAGTGGCAAGCACAAGTACCCGATACTGAAGTCCTCATGAGAGCATGTTGCTCTAGTGTTGAGAACTTTGTAATCAGATCTCACATGCGTTGGGTGGGTCACTTGGTTCGAATGAAAAATTGTAGGCTGCCAAAACAAATTTTTACGGGGAGTTGGAAAATGGCAAGCGCCCTCAACACAAGCCTAGGAAGAGGTTCAGGGACTTTACAAAGAATAATTTGAAAGTCTTACAAATCGACATCGATATATGGGAAGAACTTACTCTGCAAAGGCCGAAGTGGAGAAAGCTTGTACGTGAGAGTTGTGACGCTTTAGAGAAAATAAAGCAGGCCCACAGTAATCTGAAGCGAAAGCTTCGCAAAGGTTTTGTTGATGGTCTCAACCATGACACACAGAGCTGGAAGTGCGACACTTGTGAACGAGTGCTTTTGTCAAAGGCTGGCTACGTCAACCACCTTAAGTTGCACAAAACTCCTGTTCAGGTCAACTTTGCACCTATTAGTACAGACCAAATGATGTGTTTGAGATGCAGTAAAGTTTGCAAGTCTACTGCTGGTCTGAGAAGACATGTGATTGTTCATAGGAATACCCTTCAACATCCAGAGGAAGTCAACTCGATGGAAATTGCTCAATTTGTGTGTCACATCTGCTTCAGGATGTGCAAATCTGCGGCAGGGGTGCAGAGTCATCTGAGATGGCATGGACGACAAGATTGGAAGAACTTAGTGTGACGGCGATCATCTGGAAAGATGCAGCAATCATCATCATGTATATATGTATGTATATATATTTATATATATATATATATATATGTATATATATATATATGTAAGTATGTATATATGTATGTATGTATATATATATATATATATATATATATATATATATATAGTCATGATCATATTTATTGGCACGGTCCAATAAAAATCATATTTTGTTAATAAAATCTCATAAAAATGGTCAGAATCGAAGGTTATTATGTAATATCATGTGCATTTTGACCTGCTCTTTTTGATGCAACAATTAAAGTTCAAAAGAGTTGAATACTAAAGAGATTACAAACGAAATTTCTAAATTATCGTGTTCAAAATTATTGGCATGGCTTATTATTTTCATCTATTACCAGTATAATTACAACCAATTTTATGTTTGACATGATTTCATTACCTTTTTGTGGCCTTATTTTGCTTATTTAATATTAATTGAATTTTTTTTTCTTTTTCAGATAATTTTTAGACAGCGTTTGCTTTGAATTAATTTAAATCCAGGAATTTTCGTTACGGAACACAGCGAAGAAGGGAGAACTATGATAAGATTTCTAAGAAGTTAAAAACCTTCCCAAATCCACCGTTCGAGCCATCGTAAAAAAGTTCAAATCACAAGGTTACTTTCTAAATTTGGACGGTCGAGGGAGAGCAGAGCGAAAAATAGTTCGACGTGTCAACCAAAACCCAAGGATCACTGCTGGGGAGATTGTAGAGGAACAGAGAAGCTCTGGGGTAAACGTGTCTCGACACATAGTTGGTAGAGTTTTGAAGAGAGCTAGTTTGAAAGCATATCGCCCGAGGAAGACTCCCTTATTGAAAGCTGTGCATCTGAAAGCAAGGCTAGAGTTCGCAAAGCATTATATTGATAAAGATGCTGACTTCTGGAAACATGTTATATGGTCCGACGAAACGGAATTTGAGTTATTCGGCCATAATAGTGTTTCTTCTGTTTACTGGAAATCTGGCGAAACCTTCTTGCCTAAGAACACGATAACAACTGTGAAGCACGGTGTAGGCAGTTTAATGTTTTGAGGATGCTTTGTTGTCACTGGATCAGGACGACTTGTTAAAGTCACAGCCATTATGAAAAAGGAGGATTATGTTAACATTCTGAATGAAAACCTAAAGGACTCTGCTATAGAGCTGTCACTTAATTAACATTGGTGTTTCATACAAGATAATGACCCGAAGCATTCGGCTAATCTGGCTAAGAAATGGCTTGAGGACAACAATATCAATGTTTTGGAGTGGAGGATTTAAAAATCGAGGTTAATGGAGAGGAAGCCTAAGAATCTCGCTCGGTTAGAGGATTATTGTCAGGAGAAATGGGCTAAATTTACTGCTGAAGAATGCTAGACGTTAGTGAAAAACTATAATAAACGACTACAGCAAGTAATTAAGGCCAAAGACCATACAAGTGATCATTAGAATTACGGTGCCAATAAATTTGAACATGGGAATTTTGTAAATATCGTTTGTAATTTCTTTATTATTCATTTTTTTTTAATTCGATCTTTGAGTTGGAAAGCTTAATGCCTGTGTGTCTGTGTGTGTCTGGTCACGAATAGGCTCCTATATGGTTGACTATTTTAAAAAACTGATTACATATAATGATAGAAGATGTATCAAGACACAGGAATTGGTATGTTTGATCCTGCAGAACGGTGGTTCATTAAAATTGTGGGGTCTGCGTTCGCACCTGGTCCGCAAAGTATGAAAATAAAAAATTTAAAAATTAAAAAAAAAAACGTTTACAAGTGTTTTTGATATAAATGTACATAATAATACTTTGATAAGTATGTTTTAACTTAAATAGGGATGGTATAATAAAATTATGGGGTCTGCGTTCGCACCTGGCCTCCATAGAATGGAAATAGGCACAAACTTTAATAAAGACTTTTCATATCTATATGCGTAAGTATACTTAGATAATTATGTTTCAGTTTGAAGTAATATGGTATAATTAAATTATGGGGTGTTCGTTCGCGCCTGACCTCCATACAAATATGTTAAGGTTTTTTAATATAGATCCACAGAATATTGTGATAAGTGTTTCAGTGTGAACAGGTATGGTATAATAAATTATGGGGTCTATCTATTTTATTTTTACTTTCATCATATTTTGCTTTTGCTTTGATACACCCGAATTCGAAGCGATCTCTTTACACCCCTTCCTTTTCATAACATATCATACTTTCATAAATCAGAATCCATTTTCTGTAGGCTGTTTTTGAACCCAGTCAACGACGGGTACTTTTGCTAGTATATATATATATATATATATATATATATATATATATATATATATTCGGACCCTTATTTTCCGTTGTGTATGTGTGTGTTAATAAACATTTTTTCTCTTTTTATCTTTTTAAACTAGTTAACAAATTACAGCATGTCGCCTTTTTTAATCACATTTTCAAAAACAGTTTACACTACATTGTTTTCCCGTTTTTTTTTTTTTTTTTGGTTTATATGTGTGTCCATAATACGACGGACAATTATTTTCTTGTTTTTGTTGTTGCTGTAAAATATATGTTAAGTTATTATTAAATTTTTTCCATCCATGGCTACCTCAGGTTCATTACAACGCCATACGGAGTACATGGTTAACAACACAAAATCGAACAAATGTTATATTGTCGAGTTTATATAACTGTTTCTATGTATGTCTAGTGTATATAAGGTATACGTATTTCTCTAATCGATGCTCATGTATCGTCTAGTGGTAAGAATTATAAGGACAGTTTTTTTTCTTTGTATATGGGTGTCTGTACGTGTTGATAATTTACATGTATATGTAATAGCCTTTTTATATGTATGTGGGTGTTTTCACATATTCATGACAATAACGAACGATGCAATAACCGGACAATCTTTAACAATGACAAATAATATTCTTGTCTGCTTGACACCAGGTAGGTCACATATCTAATTTATTGTCTCCCTCTCCTCTGTCGGCAAGCACCTAGAATAAAGGCATTTTCTTCCGAATTAAACACCCAAATAGCCGAATTATCATTTCCAGATCTTTATTTCAAAATGTTCCACGTTTCGGAGTTTGAAGCTCTTAATTTTCTCCCCTTCATTTTACTTAGTTCGTCCGTAGATGCTTCCATCGAACCACAGAGATAACTTCTGCCTGTTTACTAACCTAGCGTCTAGCTAACTACACAACTCGCCTCTTCAACTTCCTTTTATAGATTCACTAATTCTTACATCGGTTAGAGTGGACAATCTTGTTTGTCATGTAAGCCACTAAACTAAATTTCACACTAGCATTGTTTATGTTTTTCCTTTGTTCATAATCTTTTTCCTTGAGCCAAAATTCCCCAATTAAATATTTAACAAATATTTTAACTAACATTCTTTTCTTTTAAAACACTTTTCTGAATATCTTTTTAACCAAAATTAATTACCAATTAATAATTAATAATTGGGACCTCCCGCAACAACATAACACATATACTACGATGTGATCATAGCTAAATGCCACAACGGGTGCCGAACCGCAAATCAATGGACTGAAAATGTCAAGGTTGCTTCTGTGGCATTTCTTCCAGAGTTACATATTCCCTGACTATGAATGCAAACCTTGAACATTGCTGTTCTAAGTGCCGGGAGTAGCAAGGAGTTCACGTAGACTACATAATCTTAATGCGCGATCTCTGTGGGTCTTATGCAGATGTCTGAGTCGGTAACTAAACAAAATAAACAAAAAGCACACGCAATTCGATTGTATATTCTCAAAACAATTGCCACATATTTTAATCCTACGTAAATAATTTTATAAATAGATATCTCTTCTATACTTTTATATGTGTCTGTGTATCTGTGTGTCTCTGAGTTCGGTCTCCATGCACTAAAAACAGCTGGGTCGATTTTTATGAAATTTCACACGAAGGTATTTTATGTATCTGGAAGTATTCTTAGAGAGGAATTTTGTCGGAATGTCTTCGATAAGTATCGATAATCGATAATCGAAATAATCCGACGAAATGAAAAAACGGGCGATTTTGACCGAAGTTAACATCTTGTGCAGCCTAACATGACAAGTTCATTGGAGAACTTTTATTACCATACAAGCAAAAAGGCTCAACGTATAAAATCAACAGTAGATTCGTACATATAAAAGGAGCGCGTTCGAAATAAATGTTTCTATTTAAAGCACAATTTCACAATGATACTTGATTTTTTCATTTTAAACTAAAATTCAAGCAATTATCACCACACAGTCAGTAATGGTAGGCATATAAAATCAACAGGAGGTTCTTTGATATGACAAGGGCGCGTTCGAAATGAATGTTTCTGTTTAGAGCACATTTGAAGAATAATAATTGACTTTTGCATTTTAAAATTTAATGCAAACCATCATTTATAAAAAATAATTTTATAAAATCAAAATCAGGTTCTCTACAGTGCAATGTAGACTGCAATATATTGTGAACTTAGTCACTGTACGAGAGATATAGAATTTCCTCCACGTGCATCGCGATTGGTCACCAATTAGAGCAGGTAATCAACTGATTTGATTTAAAATGGACTATTTTATCGATTTTGTAACAGTCACTAAATATTATGACGGCGCGAATGACATACCAGGCCGTTCAATACCGGACATTCATTTTATCTAGTTCTATCTCCCTAGCGATTGTTTTTGACTTGAATTCCTGTAAAATGTTGTGAATGAAGATACTTCCCTCTGAACGAAACACTGGAATACCAGGTTACACAGTCTAAGACGATAAAGTTGTCGCCCTAAAGAAAACAAACCATTGTTTTATTTTTAAACTTTTATCGAAAAAATCAATTCAGGTAATTTGATTATGTAGTAGAGATGACATCTATTCAATGTAGTCGCCTTCAACCTCAATTATCACCTAGATAAAGGTCCGGAACTGAGAGCAAGCATTTTCCACGAGCATCGACGAGACCCCGACGAATACTCAGCGGATGGCGACGATCAGGCTAGCTTTGGTGTTGTGGGAGGTCATGTTGGTGATGTTGATCAAACGGAAGAGTCAGCGGGTTCAGATCAGGGAGGAGGGGCTCCAGTGAAAGAAAGATATAAAGTTAGCACTCCTCCTGAAACCAAGGCTAGGTTTCTTTGGACTTGTGGGCCGGTACCGAGTCCTACTTCCACGCCCAGGGTCTGCTAGCGGTTACCTGATTCAACCAGGGAGTCACAATACTCTTCAGCACATTTAGCTACATTTTGGTGGTGACTTTCAAGCTTATTTCGAAGATATGAGGTGGCATGATGTAGCCCTCGCTTGAAACCACACCAAATACCATAATGTGGCTGGACACTTTTCATTACTCTGGGCAGGTCTTTTTTATTGGTAGCAATCCAGCAATGCATGTTGAGGGTGCTGGCAATGTTATTATAACTTGTATCGGTAGAGAGCATGAGTTGTACAACTGTGCATCTTTGATCTCTCTCGTTGAACATTGTGTAACTTTCAGACACGATAGAAGGCTCTTATCGCTCTTGGGATTTGTACACAACTGACCAACTAGTAGACGGTTGTAATTTAAAATGGAAAACTGGTTTTCATCAAACGGAAATGGAATCCTGTCATTGTTTCTAGGATGACAAATTGATTGTTAAAAGTTTGATAGAAGGAGCGGGAAGATATCATATATGGACATATATATTTAAAACGTAAGACATATATAGTTAAAACGTAAGACATATATATTTAAAACGTAAGACATATATAGTTAAAACGTAAGACATATATATTTAAAACGTAAGACATATATAGTTAAAACGTAAGACATATATATTTAAAACGTAAGACATATATAGTTAAAACGTAAGACATATATAGTTAAAACGTAAGACATATATAGTTAAAACGTAAGACATATATTTAAAACGTAAGACATATATAGTTAAAACGTAAGAGATATGTTGCTAGTATATATCTAATGTTTAGACCAACACAGTCATGGAATGAGCATACATGCTCTCAAATTTCACCTCAACGTGGTAATCAGAAGCGAAGTGACGTCACATTGATCAAAATGGTGAGTAATAAGAGAGGTAGATAGTTGATTGGGAGATTTGAGGCGAACATCATGAACAGAGAATGTTAACGAGGATGGGTGACCGGAATGCATCCCTGACACTGGCAGAAAAGACTGCAATGATGTAAATCTACTGAAAAATTTTATTATCGTTTATTTTTTATGGATTTCTAGTATCAACTAATTCCTACGAAAATTCACTCTTAGACACGATCGCGGAACGACCGCCTCGGTCGTGTTGGATTGTTTAGTTGAGCGTAAGTATTTTGAACGTTCACGTATATGAGTTATGAAATACTAGAACTTCCTTGCGAGAGAAAATACAGTAACAATATTACAACTACTTAGTGATTAACTGTTAGAAGGTGGATAAAAACGCAAACCGATAACAAAGTATTTGCTGAGGTTATCTCGAATCCATTAGCCTAAATTTCACTAGAGATTTTGGCAGTCTCGCGTGGCTTCTACTGTGACTCATGACAAAGCATGCCAACAAAAGAGAATCAAGTCAAAAAGCTATAACATGCTGATTCACGTAAACTGTATTGCTCCTACATAATTCCTGCGCAGAAGTGTGACCTCTTTGCCGTATATTCTGCCACTTGACTTGTCGTTTAATTTCGACGCGATACAGGTAGCTATTACATACGTCCATAATACTGATCGACGGACTCAAAAACGATGAAAACCTAACAAAACAAAACAAAAACAAAATACGTGAAAATTAAGCGTCTATGATAACAACATGTATTTTTTTTATTGTGAATCGTTTCGAGCAGCTCAGAAATTATATGTCTCTTGTCTGATGAACAAAATGTGTAATACAGTTGTTGGTGTAACAAGAGTGATTGAAACTTAACGGCTACAAAGTATTTCAAATATTTAAAAGGCGTGTGCTTGGCAGGTCGCTGTCAGTTAAGTTTAGCAGTAATGCAATGCAAATATATATGTATATGTGTGTTTGTGGTTTTTAGGCAGCATGTTTTAATTCAGGCAACTGTTATTAAATAACCTTTTGTTTTTTTCAAAAGAAAACCATTTTACAAAGTTTCATCAAGTGAAACACGTTGTGTTATATAATAACATTTGCCTGAATATGTACGTCTCTTTTTCTATAACTCTCCTTTTCTATCTCTTTTTATATATATAATCTAAGGTTATTGTTTTCCAGAAGTTAATTAACCAATGTAGTTTAACGGGATAAATACAAGAGCGCTCAATACCGAAGTAGAGCAGGGTGTACTCTTTATTTGGTTTTACATAAGAAGTAATATGTTGCTACACAGTCATGGGCATGTTTCGGTCAGCTAGTTACCAGTAACTAGAGACCACTTCAGGTAATACAGCTTATACAAAAACAAAGTTTGCAACGAAAACATCAGGTCTTCATCGTCACAGGGAGACTCACCACCATCATTCCTATATACATTAGTGAAGAGGTTAAGAGAAAAGGAAGAGACGCAAGGGAGAAAGAGGAAAAAAGAAAGAAAGAAAGGAAGAATGAAAAGGGGAAACCATAATAATGTATTTATGGTGATTCTAAGGCATGTCTTTTTCCTTCCTACTGTTCACTTCCCCGCCCTCACTCCCATTTCTCATCATAGCTTTTTTTTACTTATTTCTACACGAAACTTTGAAAGTTGTATAGCAATAATAATAATAATGATAATAATAATAATAATTATAATAATATATAATTAATTCATATCCATGCTTAGATATAATCATCTTCTATACTTTTGATAATCATAATTAAAAGTAGGAGGTAATAAGGGATGAACAGGCTTGTGATTGTGGTATTTATGATAATTGATAAAAAATAGCGTGAAGAAAGTGTTTTAAGTAAATTTTTTAAAAATCATTATGTAAAGAATGTTTTTCTAAGCTTCAATCTATGTTCCCTCCCCATATAACTTTCACAAAAAGCACTCTGCTAGATACAACCACTATCAGCAATTTCTCTCACTCTCTATCTATACCTAAATCTAAACACAGATTCCACGTCAAAGTTACCGCGGTTCTCAATGCACATGTGCCAAAAATTCATCAACGTAACTCTGGTTCTGACGCATGTTCATGACAGGAATTATTTTCTTAGAGTTTCACACGGTCATTGTTTGCAACAGTAAAATGAAAATTTCAGGGCATGAATGCATGCATCCGACCATCATAACAATGCAATTTACAACCCCCCCCCCCGATTCATTCGAACAGAATAAAAAATAGGAGACATTACTTTTGGAATGCCCCTCGTAATAAAATTCTACGCAATTTTCACCATTATCGATAATTACAGTGTTATCACACCGGCCATCTTACACTCAATCACTGAGTGACCTTTTGGCCTTGATAAATGGTCGCCCTCTAAAGAAAAATACCATTTACTTAATAAATATAAGGCGTTGATAATAGCCAAGTCTGATGTATATATGCATATGTATAAATAAATAAAAATGATCCAACCATTCAATCTTCTTCATTGTCCACGTTTAAAATATACGGAGGTCCAATGTTTATTCTTGATTTTGCATGTTTAAATCAAATAGTAATGAAGGTAAGCGTGTATAATTAATAATAATTGTAGTCACTCATTGGCACCAGTGAGAAATCACTTGAAACGGCATGTGGAAGAAGCCAATTACAAGAATAATAGTACCAGTATATGGGGAAGGCTGCTTTTACTCAAACTTCAGAAAAAACGACGGTTGTTATCAACGTACAGTCACTGGTAACAGTTATTATTATTATTATTATTATTATTATTATTATTATTATTATTATTATTATTATTATTATTATCATTATTATTATTATTATTATTATCATTAGGGTTGGGGTGAAGTGTGCTGGAAAATCATTTCAGGGGGTGCCTGATGAAGTGAGAACAAGTGAGGATGGCAAGGTAGAGGTATGGTGGAACAAAAGTGTCAAACGACCAAACAATTGGAACATAATCGTCCGGATTTGGTCATTGACAAGGTCTCAAAAAACTGGCAGATTGTAGACTTTTCAGTACCCTGTAACAGGAATGTGAGAGAGAAGGAGAATGAGAAGTGGAGCAATTATGCTCCATTGGCCTTGGATATAAGGCGTATACACGGGGTTTAAGCACAAATAATCCCGGTCGTAGATGGTACACTGGTACATTGTCTGGAAGGACAATTTAAAAAACTACAAATCCCCGATGTTTTAGGCGGCCTTCAGACCTCTGCAATTGTAGATACCTCCAACATGTTTGGGAAAACTCTTGATCTTTGAAGCTGCTGGTTTGAAACCGGGATTAAGGGAAATCCTCTGGAAATTAATCCTATCCCTTTCCAGAGAGACGTTGATAAACGAAATAATAATAATAATAATAATAATAATAATAATAATAATAATAATAATAATAATAATAATAATAATAATAATAATAGAAGATTTATTTGGAATATTCCATTTTCCTTTTAAGGGGTGACAAGGTTTGTTTGGAATATACCGTTTTCCTTTTTTAGGGGTGCACAGCATGATAACGGCCGAACCGAATACGGATAATAATATATAGATAATAGAGGCCTGTACAAGTGGATTGAGAAAATTGCGATCCATTGTAATGTTGGAGTGCTTCAGAGACTGCCTTGTTGGGAACCTCCAGAATCTAGCAGAAAGTACTGAAGAAAGAATGGTAATTTCTTATCATCCCAAAAACAACTTGCATTGAGAACTTGATTACCTCTGCTAAAACAAGGTTATGGTGAAAATCAGAATAGAAAGGGAAGCAATTCCATAGACTGCTTATAAAACTGCACAAGTATCCACAAGTAATAAAGGACATGACGACGAAAAGGGTACTTGAAAAGCGAAATAGTTTCGCTAATGACAACCGCGCCAAAAAAACATGATCATAACAACTAAATAAAACAAGGCCAAGAAAAACAGTAACTATTGACATTGAGCAAAAAAAAGATGAGCCAAAAATATGCAGGGGTTCATGCAAGTTGTTTGTTTTTATTATTACTAGCAGGAAGACCTGACGTTACCCGTGATTAAATGATGATCAATGAATGTTTCACACTCTCATATTTTTATTGTCATCAAAATCGTTGAAATCCCTTAATATTCAATCAAATTGATTGATTACCTGTTCTAGTTAGGGACACATGGTACTGGGAGGAAGCTTCACACGTCTCCCTGCAGTGACTTAGTCTGCAATACATTATAGTCAATATTTTACTGTAGATAACCTGTTGATTTTATTAACTTGTTTTTGTATATAACTGCTTGAATTAAAATTTCAAATGCAACAGTAAAATATCAGGATTCAATTGTGCTCTGAACAGAAATACTCATTTCGAACGCGCCCCTGTTATATCAAAGATTCTACTGTTCATTTGATATGCATTGTCTTTCTGCTTGTTTGGTGATAATGGCTTTAAATGCACTTGTGTTGTTATACTGTATATGGCGTTAACTTTGGTCAAAATCGCTTGTGCCTGCTTTCATTGGATTTTTTTTTTTTTTGGATTATCGATTATCCTTCTCGAAGACATTTTTAAAATTTTTATTTTTCTTACATTTTCACTACAAACAAGGCACAGTGTCACTTTGATGTAGGGGCTACTATTAGAATCATAACCCCCTCTACGTATACTACCAAATACGTAAAGTACATGTGAGTGAAATTTGATAAAATTCGGCCCAGCCGTAGCAGAAATTGTAAGTTTGTAAAAAACAAACTCTCTCTCACGCACACACACACACGCACGCACGCACACACACACACACACACACACAAAAGTTCTTTTGTATGGATTTGCTAAGATCTATTTTTTTTTCCTTTTCTTTCAACTCATTCTTAAAGGAAGAGGAGAAACGATTTTATTAAAAATGAAGTTCACTGTTTGCAAAAGTTATCTTGTAAATCTTTGTTTCAAATAAAATAAATTAATAATTAATTAATCGACTTACCTGGTTTAATTAATTCAAATTCCAAGCCCCCTTTTTTGTCTGTAATCCGGTAAGTACGATAAACCTAAAATAAAAGAATAGAAAAAATATTCATCACCAAAAATATGTTTAGCTTTTTAATTCTATACGTAAAATGATTTATTTATATCGATTAATTCAAAAATCAAGAACATTTTGTAACCTTGTTCAGTTTAAGAATAATCTGTGGATTGTTCTGGTATTATTCTTACGATAAACCCACATATAAAAGTATGGTGCTTAAGTTCCGGTAAGTGTGAAGCTTAATCAAAATATCATTTTCTGCTGATTAGACGATCAGCAAAATATTTACGAATATTATTGAACGTCGATAAAACAAAGAACGTTATATATTCGTAATGAAACTTTGTGGTCAACTAAACTTTAGTAGTAGTAATTGTAGTTTGATTGCATACATTTTTATGATTTTTATTATGTATTATATGGATGACTTTCGGGGAGGGCATCCTGTATAAAAAATGAAGCACTAGTAATATAAAATAAAGAGTGAATGGTAAAGGCTATTCATCACAATACATTTCAATACACACATTTGTCTGTACATCACATCAAATTAATGAAGTTTTAAAGTTTTTCTATGCATAAAAAGAGAATGGGTGTCCTCGTAATTTTTGTTTCTTTTATTTTGGTTTTTAGTTGTGAAATTCTATTGCGATGTTTCTGACAATGGGGAAGAACTGCTGTTTTACTGGGTTGGATTCTACCCGTATAATATTTATCGTTAGTTAGGATTTTTTTTTTTTACGTTTTATTGGTATTTTAACTCCCTACGTCAAGTGGCTTAATGCGTTGGCTGAAGCGATTTCCATGAAAACATAAGAAGTATATGTATGTATGTATATATATATATATATATATATATATATATATATATATATATATATATATATACGTAAAGATAAAAAAAACAACTTCAAAGTGAAATATTTTCCTTCTCATTAATTATTGCAATAACATTAAGTCTTCATTTTCCTGGGGAGTCGTTTATTATTTTGTCCATTTCCTATGTTATATAGAAATATTTTTAATCTGACAAGTTTATGGCTTGCATGAAGATTAAAATTATATCGTTTTCAGCACACTTCTGTAATTGTTACATAATGACCAGCATTAGTTGAATGCAGACGTGATTGGCGGATGGGAAATCAGAATTGAACATTTAGTTAACGGAAGTTGGCGAAAGCACGTTTCTTCCGCAAGAAACGAGTTTTTTTTTTCGGCTAACAACTTAAGCACCCCCTAAAGCTTCAGTGAAAGTTGTAATGATCGCGCATAATGCAGATGCACTAAGACCAGCTGTCTATCTGTCTATGCACCTATCTATCTATCTCTTTTTCTTTTGTTAACATACACAGATCCCTCGCCATGTTTGTAAATGTCCCGTGTTTTCTGTAATAAATACTTTATAAAAACTAAGCATTAATTAAATAAATACATACTTTATAAAAACTAAGCATCGGCGTCAAAGTGATTGTATCGAGAGGCGATCAAGAACTTGGGTTCACGACGAGAACCGGATGTATACTTGTTTATACACGTCATGGACAACCAGAATTGCAACACAATGAACATTTTGAATTATGTTCTTTTAGCATGGCCAGTTCTAGAGGCCGTAACAGTAGCCATTGGTAGTCATTTATCTACGATGTTAGTAATAACATATAGACTTGGTTACCGATATCAACTCAAGATTACTGGTCTTAATAGCGTGACAATGAAATGTGGACTGAATGGCAAAATTGGGTAGAGAAATGGTGTGGTTGGTGTTCGGCTTAAATGTGGCGTCTCTAGTCATCAGGTTCAGAAAATAAAGCGAAAGCTTTGACGTATATCAATAAGATATAAATTAGTAAGGAATCATCGTGACCTAGTAAGGGTTTCGAGAATCTTTAACATGGTGCAAGACTACTAGGATTATGATTTTAATGGGAGCATGGTTGACTAAAATGGCGGCGAGAAGACAGTGGGAACCATTATTGTGTGCGTATGGATTTGAATGGCGACAGGTTTCAATAAACGCCGCACTAAAACTCTAACACAAGTTTAGGGTGATAAGAATAGTGATGCTTATCTAAATGGAAAATTCTTTCAAATGTGAAATGTTTTATGGAAAATATATGAAATACTAAGTACTAGTTTAAAGTGATTTCTAAATATAAATTCCGGCGATTTAATTGCGCGTATGAACTTATTGGTGAATGTGGAAAGTCATGTGATTCTTTGAAACCATAGCCTGATTGGTCATTTCAAAAGATGCTTTTAGTATATAAAAAAACACTTTAATTAATTTATATTATTTGAATCCAAAAGGGGGGTGGGGCTGTAAATTCCCCCGTGTCCGTTCGTCTGTCCGCACTTTTTTCAGTAATTACACCTTGGAATTTTTTGGAATTTTGCACAAACTTTAAACATGATATGAGTAAAAACAAGTAACAGAATGGATTTTCCAGGAAAACTCCGGTTGTCCCCCAAGGGGTGCTTTTCGGTTAAATATGGTTAAAATTGATACTTTTGTGCTTATTAAAAATAATTGATGCCTTGGATTTTTATACAAATTTCTGAAAATTTGTAACTAACGGATTTCTATATAATTTTGTTTGTCTATACTTCGCGATAACTTTTGGGTGTGCCCCAGGGGCTCTTTTAAGACTAATAAAACCACTCCATTTTGGGAACTATTTTACTATATTTGTCCAAAATTGTCTGTGTATGTCTATTTAGCAGTTTTGCATGGTATCATAGTATATCTTTCTTGTAGTCTGTTGATCTTACTGGATTCCAGGACAAGAATTCATCTAGTCTGATGGAGTATCCAGCTTCGTGTCGTTACTTGAGGTAACCAATTTGAGAATTGACAACATTCCTTGTAAAAGCCAGTGTGGGTTAGCTATACGGAGGAGATTTTGGGGGGCCGCACATACTGTGTGTTTGAATATTTGGTCAGGGTTTACTTGTTCGGAAAAGTATCCTCATATCAGGTTGTCGTTAAAACCCATTTACAGAAAGCCCTTAGACACTCCAGAATAGTGTCTAGTAGACATTGAAGTTCTCTCTTGTATGGATTCAAGTTATCTCCCTGTAACCTCTGTCTTTGCGTGTGAGAAACAAAACAAAAAATGCCAAGTACGGAAGCTGGAATTAATGAAGTGATAGTTGCGAGGCTTATTTTATGTCATGGCTGCATGAAAACATCTGGATTTTGTATACAACCGCTAGGCTTTGCTACTATATGTGTCGGGGGTAAAAAGCCTGCAACGTTAAAGGTGTGAGCTCCAACCAACAATAGGGGATATAATGCAGACCAGACGATCGTGAGATGATCTTTGTGAACTCTATGCAGAAGTCCAATTCGTCTTCCACATAAATCAATATACGAATGAGGAGATAAGAAACCATTTGTGAGTAGGAAAAGCACACTCCATAAAACTTTACGCCAACATTTAAGTACTCTATAATAGACACGAGGTTAAAACTAATGGACACATATCTAAAGAAATTGCTAAAACTCTAAAGGAAGATCTCTAGTTTGTAATGGAATGGGACCGTACCTGGTTGCTAACGTTCAATGTTGGCAAGACTAAACTTATTTCTTTTAATAATTACAAGAAACCTTCTCAACAACTGATTGCCATGGCTAATGATACACTGCTTGAAAGTATTTCCATCAAACTCCTACAGTTAACATTCACAGACAACATGAATTGGAACAAATACATTGTGTTAATTGCCAAGTCTTCTGCGAGAACGGTGAGCTGTGTTTATTTGCTTCCCCGCGAGAGCAAATTAGGCATGAAGCGGTTCTTCATGTGTGAGGGGGGGAAGAGAGAAGGGGGCCAGTTCCCGAGAGGTGGGAAATAGGAGCTGGATAGTGAGAGCCTTTTGGTACATAGGGTTGCCCCTACATGGACCAGAAGCCCATTGCCACAAGGACAATGGTATTTGATTGCAGCATCTGCCGGAACAGATACTAAACCTTGATCTTGGCCCGAAGGCCTCAAAGGTCCCTCCTGCGAGAACGGTGGGTTCTCTCTACCGTTCTAAAAAGCTACTCATGCCTGAGAGTATCCTGTATCTCTACAAGACAATGGTTCGCACATGCATGGAGTATTGTTGTCACATCTGAGTTGGCGCATCTGCCACTAGTCTTGTACTCCTTAACAAAGTTCAAAAAAGAGTCGCCAACTTAATAGGTCCTGAACTATCAACTACACTCCTACTTCTGTTCTGTTGCCGAAACGTGGCATCCTTGTGCATGTTTTACAAGTATTTCAATGGCAAGTGTTCCGACAAACTGAAAAAAGTAGTACCCCCTCAACAACAATACCCTCAACAAACTCGACAAGCAGCAAGATCCCATCCATACACGATAGAATACCCTAGATGCCGTAAAGTCCTCTAATCGAATAGTTTTTTTTTCTCTCGGACTGCTGGGCTTTGAGATTTACTTCGGGAGCACTTCTTCGCTTCCTGTACTGACAATAAGAAATTCAAGTGTAATGTAAACAGACATCTCGCTGCCAATCACCCTAAATAGTATCCTTGCGAATCTGGTCGCAAATAGTACACCCCCCCTCTCACAAGTAAGTGGCTCTGTGCCTTGTTCGGGGTGAATTTAATCTCACAATGTCTCTTGCATATTATTCCCCATGTTCTTATGACGTTTTTATTCTTTTTAACGAAATAAAATTTGCATTGTGCATGGAAATATGTTTAGATCACGTATTTCGACGCTACATTTGCCCCCACCCCAGGAGGTTAAACACAAATGAAACTGTATATTTCGAAGGAAAAGAATTCGAATCCGGCACGCACGTCTTCAGACCGCGGCTTTAACCACTTATCCATCGTTACTATTTGAAGTTTAGAGTAAATAACAAAAATGAAAGATATATCTATCTTGGGTAGGAAAACATTGCTAGATGACGTATGCAATACCATTTATCGCCATAGAAACAAATTTCTGTTTTTATAAAGTTAAGCATGTGTGTATGTTTTAATAGTTTTATGTATGAGATTCATGGCATTCAATCTAAGTTAATAAGCCGATCTTTATGGAATTTTTGAACGCTGCTGATATGCGTAATTGTACTTTATGTGGGTTGTATTTAATTTAATTTAGTTTAATTCAAAGGACAGAGAAAATTCTTGGATTCTCGTAAAATTCAAGTATTTCTGAATTTTCTGAAATTTTAAGAATAGGTATTACATATCAATTAATAAATATTTCGAAAATTCACTTTATAAGGAGTGGGCATATTTAGACACAACTTCTAATTTGTAAATAAAAAAATTATATTTTACATTAAATATAATTAAAAATCATGAGAAATAACTTTAGCAAGATTCCTTGAATGTCAGTATTTCTTAAGCTTAACTCTTTAGTTTTATACATTTTCTAAAATCCGTATGATGTAATAGATTTTGATTAAAATTGTCATAATGCTTGTAGGCATAAATTTGAGTAGAATTATATCTTGAATTTAATCTTCGTAGCGGAGTATAACTGTGTTAGCAAACTGTTTTTCCAGAAATTAATTTTAACTTTCATGGGATAGGTATTTTACTAGTTACATATAAACATGTTTACAGACAGGACTTTTGTGGAAACTCAATTATGGAGATAGGTTTTATTTTCATTGTGATGTATATCATTACATGCGAATTCATTAATTCATTTAAGTAAAGTCAATCGGGTCAAGTGCAACAAGTAAATTCCAAGCAGTGATAAATTGGCGAGATGAAACATGGAGACAGAATTGTTGCAATTCTGTTCTATTGGAAGAAAACTGTCTCAAGCAGATTATGTAAAACATAAAAGAATTTTGTTGTGAAGATAGAAGAACACAAAACAAATCAAAGGTTATGAGATGACGTCAATGACAAATATTAATATTATCCATCTCTTTCCTTGTCTTTCCATATCAGTGTGTGTACATATATTATTCTATGTTTCCACATAAACTTTTGGAATAAAATATAATATTTTATGTATGGATTTTCAGTATTTACTTCAACAGTGTTTAATACGTAAAAAGCAATATATAGTAAGTTATGAAAATATATGTTGAAATGAATATGACTACATCAGGGTTTCTCCTTACAAAAATATGATTGGTTTGTTCGGCCATATGTATCGACTGGGAAAATTGTCTAGGGGCGACGCCGAATGACGCGCTAAAAACCTCACGCTAAGGATGTGCCTGCTCTAACCATGAATATTCTTTCAGTCAGATTATTATTCAAAAACTGTAGCCAAGATCATTTAGCTACTTTCAAATGCGAGACATCTTATATATATATATCTATATCTATAATATAAAGCTGAATATGTGTGTGTGTGTGTGTGTGTGTGTGTGTGTGTGTGTGTGTGTGTGTGGTCACGAATAGGCTCCTATATGGTTGAGTAGTTTAAAAAACTGATTATATATAATGATAGAAGATGTATCGAGACATAGGAATGGGTATGTTTGATCTGGCAGGACGGTGGTTCATTAAAATTGTGGGGTCTGCGTTCCACAAAGTATGGAAATAAAAAATTTAAAAATTTAAAAAAAAAAACGTTTACAAGTGTTTTTGATATAGATGTACATAATAATACTTTGATAAGTATGTTTTAACTTAAATATGGATGGTATAATAAAATTGTGGGGGCGCGTTCGCGCCTGGCCTCCATAGAATGGAAATAGGCAAAAACTTTAATAAAGACTTTTCATATCTAACTGCGTAAGTATACTTTGATAATTATGTTTAAGTTTGAAGAAATATGGTATAATAAAATTATGGGGTGTTCGTTCACACCTGACCTCCATAGAATGGAAATGTCACAAAGTTTATCAAGGTTTTTTAATATAGATCCCGAGAATATTGTGATAAGTGTTTCAGTATGAACAGGTATGGTATAATAAATTATGAGGTTTGTCTATTTTAATTTTACTTTCATCATATTTTGCTTTGGTTTTGATACCTCCAAATTCGAAGCTATCTCTTTACAACCCTTCCTTTTCATAACCTATCATACTTTCATAAATCAGAGTCCATCTTCTGTAGGCTGCTTTTCAACCTAGTCAACGACGGGTACTTTTGCTAGTATATATATATATATATATATATATATATATATATATAATATGAAAGAAGAAATTTGGAAACAGTGTAGGCTATAAGAGAGTATATACATAGGCTATGACCTATACTGTCAACCTTAACCTTGAAAAATAGTGTTCACCATCCCTAGGTGGGGGACCATCATAATGCCAAGTTTGTGTGGGCTGTAGGAGAGTTGTACACACAAACACGAACACTACTACTTTAAATCTATAGATATATATAGAGAGAGAAAGAAAGAGCGACACACACACCCATATATATATATATATATAGAGAGAGAGAGAGAGAGAGAGAGAGAGAGAGAGTCACCAACATAGAGTACTGTTTCGTTGTATCACAACTCATTAGTGGGGCTAAACTAGCACCTTTGCCTAGCCGGGTATTAAACCTACAACCATTGCGTTGATATTTGGCAGATCTACAGACCGGCCCATGGGATCGGCGCTCTCAAATGACCTCAATTCAAATAAACACTCGCCCGCCGCTTTTACAGTGTTCGAGCGACTTGGTTATTTACAAACAAACAAACAACGAGACTCGCTTCATAGCTAATTAAGTAGCGAGCGAGATACCTTTACGACAGTGCTATACCCAAATAGGGGGGGGGGCATAAGGTATATACATATTTCACTTAGTTGTTCATTTACAATATCTCTCAATCTACCATAGTAATTCTGGAATACTAGGAGTTGTATATCAACAATATGTCAGAATAATTTTTCAGAACATAATATATAACAGTAGAATGTTAGTAGGAGAATCTACAATTAAACGCACATTAAAAACGTTTGATTTGCTTACTAGACATCATGTGTGGGTGCCTTCAGTCTCTCTGGCATCAGCATATTTCAGCATACAAGTAAAATCTGATTAAATTCCGGAGCCTAAATGATATCCCTTCGGCGCGAATATCCTTGTTCATACAAGGAATGGTTCCTCTTTTTCTAGTGATATTACGTCATGTAACACATCGAAGCTGGATACTCCAGCAGACCAGAAGATTTATTATCATGGAATCCGACAGAATTCAGAATAAAAAACAACAATAAATATAAACTAAAACATAGTAAATATGACAATTCAGGAGAGAAAAAAATGGGTATTTTTCTCTGCTTTTGAGAGGTAACGGAGAATATTTATTGAATACTCTATTATGTATCTCATGCAGAAATCAAGATTTACTTAAGTAAAATGAAAATAGAAGGGAACAGTTTTTCTTATTCTTTACATTTCAAGCAAAGGTTATTAAAATAATTACAATGTAATTTGCAAGTCCAGAAGAATATAATGATAATTAATTTTGTGAGATAGTCAGTTGTTTGACTTGAACTTAAACCTGATCCCAATTGATGACCTCCTTCTCGAAGTAATTTATAGAAGTGAACTACAATTGTTAAATTAATTATTGACCTAAATTCTTTCTGAATCTGTTCTAAATGTGTCTGATGAAAGCGATGCGCTAATTAATGTATGCTAATCGCATATAAAAATATAATTTTAAAATAGATAAGTGTATAGCTAGTTGTTTAATCTCGGGCTAATAAAACACTATCTATAATACTTCTAGTTATGTTTAGTTTGCGTAATATTTTATTACTAGGACTATGACAACAGCATATTCTTTTCCTTATTTTGATTCTCAGGTATATATCTATTGATATCTTATGATTTTATGTAGAATGATGTGGTTCTCGGTTGATTAATTGTGTCTGTGTCGGATATATACTCGAGAGTCAAAACAAGGACAAGAATACGCTATTGTCATAGTCTTATTTATTAGATATTTCACTGCATCGTTTCGTCGATCTACTACGCACACTTGTTTCAATAGATCTTGCACTGCAAAACGTATTGATTATTAAATGGAAGGTTAAATTTTCGATACGCGCCAAAGTATACTTATAAGATGCTATGTCCGTCAATTGTTCCATCATGTCTCAGTTTGATATTAATTTTCTGAATTTTTGAATTGAGGATTATCTGCATTATTTGGATTATTCGGACTAGTTATTATCTTGAGTTTTAGTTTCACAACGTTTCGGTCGATGCGACCTTCTACCTTCTTCAAGTATATATTGTCGAATTCGGGAACTTTTCTGTCAAACTCATATGGTATAAAGGTCATGCTTGAAATATTCACCAAATTATTGACACCTTGTCGAGTACTTTGGATTTTACAAGCTGATATTTCGCTAAAAAGTGTGATTTGAGAACAACACGCTCAACATTACATAATATAATTAAATAATAAGGAATAAGCGACGCTTTTATACGTATGACTTTGAATACTGAGTTCGTTTGGATCATTATTTTCACAACGTTTCAGTAAATGTGACCTACAAATTTCTTCCAGGTGTATCGTGTCGAACTCGGGGATCTTTCTGTTGAAATCGGGAATCTTCTTATCAAACTCGGAAGTTTTCATGAAATTTCCAACAAAACTCTTTATTAAATCCACGGGGCTAGCATGCTCGCGTTCTGTCAGCCATGACAGGGTAGAAATCATAATAAGTAATTCATAATTGTGTTTTGATTGTCGCCCGTACTAATGATTGAACCTGAAACCTCCGGAAGAGTTTAACTTTACAATTAAATTTAGCACTTACTTTACCTTTGCGAACGGCTATAGTATGAATTTTATTAACCTTACACCTATAAAATAACATTCAAAATGAGAAAATAGTCCGAAGTATCCAAATAATTTGAATCATTAAAATTGTCAAAAAAGGTGGAATATATATATATATATATATATATATATATATATATATATATATATATATATATATATATATATATATTAGTGGCTTGGTAATGTCACAGGGAAGACAACCAAGTAAAAATAACCCAAAACTGCAAAATGCAAACCTAACGCTGAACTTTCAGGACACTATCAGAGAGGCGGTAGCACTCTCTATATAGGGATGGCCCGTACACGCCTATATACGTCTACAAAACAAAACTATCCAAATCTCAACTAAAATCAACTTATAAATTCCAAAAAGCACATATTCTTACAGAGAAGCGTCTTACGAATCCAGCGAGTGTCAGAACGTCAGTTAAAATGTCAAAAGAGAGCAAAAAAAAAGGGTACAAAAATGGCCAATTGTTCTTTCTTCTTTCTTCTTCTTCTTTCTTCTTTCTTTTGAGACGATGTATCTCGGTGTACGATGTATCTCGGTGTACAACAGTCCAATCATCAATCGACTGCTCTTTACACGGAGAAGTGCAGTGACCCATCGCTTTTTAGCTAACTCCATAATAAAATAAGATTACGTGTAATAACAAGTTTTAAACACTATATACCCAATGTAGACAGACCACTTCGAACACGGAACTTCTCTCAAAAGGGACAGCTCCAAATAATACACCGGATGCTCACAGACGTTCCAGTTTGCCAGTGGCCTATATTTCTTG
This sequence comes from Euprymna scolopes, assembly GCF_053919585.1. Classification (NCBI taxonomy): domain Eukaryota; kingdom Metazoa; phylum Mollusca; class Cephalopoda; order Sepiida; family Sepiolidae; genus Euprymna; species Euprymna scolopes. The sequence goes on from NC_136486.1 coordinate 159,742,064, forward strand.
GACGCTGAATATTTGAGGTGAACGTTAAGGTTTTTTCTTTAAACAATAACCCACCAGCGTTAATGAAACCACGAAATCTTTATCTCAGTTGATCAAAATTGTTATAAGAGTAACCTATCAGCAAGTACGACGTCAAAAAACAATGTTATAAAAACAAATAATTCTTCAGATTTTGGACTGTAAAATATGTACAAAATGTCAATGCTGTGAACAGGATTCGAACCTAGGTTAGCACGGTCACAACGTGGGGTCCTAACCTCCAGACGATCACGGCTAACACTGACGTCTGTCGCACTTGGCAGAAAGACATATGACTACTGTCAAACTATTGAAAAATAAGGAGGAAACTTGAAATTCTCACGCATGCGCAAAAATACACTATAGCAACCATTGTTAAATGCAGCTGAATCTCTTCGCTCGCTAAGAAAAGTAGATCAGACCAGTTCTTCTAAGAACTCACCAAACGCCAAAGGAAATAAGTTAAATTAACCGCAAAAGAAACTGCAAGAAAGTCATCTTCTAACAACTCACTGGAAGCTGACCAAAAAGAATCAAAATCCAAGCCCTAGCCACAAAAATAACTAGATATTGTGGCTACTATACACAATCTACTAATAAAAACAAGTAAGTTTTCTAAAATAAACTACAATAAATTAACCAAGTAACCTCACACTGTCACTGATTAGGACTTCATATAAAGATAACAACTACACTATTGGTGTATATACCGTTCCACACTTTAACTATTGGTGACATGGCAGTATCTCAATTCTACGAGAGTTGTCTTGCTATAAGATAAGTGATATTATAGTAAGATACACATAAGTGTTATATTTTTACATTTAATAATAAATGCCAAAGTCAGCACATAGTACAAAAGCTCAGAGAAATATAGACTATGAAAAAAACAAAGTCAAGGTATTATCTGAGCAAAAAGAATACTATCAGAAAAATGCTGAAATAATCAAAATTAAGTATCATGCAAATCCTGAGGCAAAGAAGGCTGCATCACGTGCTGACTCAAAAGCACGGTATAACAGGGATCTCGAGGGGAAAAAACTGCCTCACGTGCTCTTTATAACAAAGAACCAGAAAAAAAGAAGGCTACCTCACGTGCTGACTCAAAAGAACGGTATAACAGGGATCCCAAGGCGAAAAAGCTGCCTCATGCACAAACTATTATAAATATAAATATCAAAAACTACCAAATATTTGCCAAAACGCCAAAGAATGAACCAAGAAAAATTTGATAGTGAAGGTATGAACATTTTAGAACATTATAATACTCTAACTGTTTTATCAGAGAGGCGGTAGTAATATAGAACCGATGGAGGACCAAGAGGCAACTCCTAAGGCCCAAAACCAAAAGACCTAAAACCCAGCAGGAAGCGACCTGCTACTAATGGAGGCGGCAATGAGCCGCCTCCTAAAAAAGACAATACTATCATGAATGTAAGTTTAAAAATAAGACTGTAAGTAAAAATACTAATTAACAAGAATAAAAAAAGCATTGGAAATGCAAAAGGATATAGGGATGGTATGCCAAAAAGTATACAAACAAGATAGCTATGAATGGCTAGGCACATGGAAATAGAATTGCATCCAAAGTATAGCCCTATAGCTTTTTACAACCGTAATGATGGCACGGAATGAAGATTGGAGAAAAGCTATAGAGCTATACTTTGGATGCAATTCTATTTCCATGTATATATACAAATGTAGGCATATTTTGGCATATTTATTGGTTGAAAAATATAGGTTGTTGTTTTTTACCAATTGTAATAAAATTTTAAGTATAGAATCGTATTATAATCTTCAAAAAGCCTGCAAATTTTCATGTAGTTTTGTCATATAAAACTAAAGATGAAACCATTTCAATATTCGATTTGGCTACGAATATATATATATGTGTGTGTGTGTGTGTGTGTGTGTGTGTGTGTGTGTGTGTGTGTGTGTGTGTGTGTGTGTGTGTGTGTGCAGATAGATATACCACCTTTTTTGGCAAGTTTATAAGTTCCAAATCTCAGCGACTATTAATCGCAATTTAACAAATGAAAACTCGTTGGAAAGTTAATGACTTGAATTATATAGTGGGCTATGTGACATTAGACCTAAAGATCGCATATTAATCATCCAGAGCTAATTTTTTGCAGAGATAAAATGCTTTAGGCATACTCAAAACACAATTATGAATTACATAGGAATTCTAGTTTTGCATATGAATTACAAAATATCTGATGGTTCCCCAAATCTTCTAGCATTGATGGAGGGGAGACTGACACTTTCTACTATGGTTTTTAATGATCTGAAATAAATAAGTAAAGGGAAACTTGATTCCAAATATTTCTCATGTGTTATATCTCTCCTATTTGGTTTTCATATATAAGCAAATTTTTCAGTGTATACGGATTATTTGATACTGGAGATATTCATAATAAAAAGAGGGGAGATATAAAACATATGAGAAATATCTGGAATCAAGTCTCCACTTGGTATTATTTCAGATTATTTAAAACCATAGAAGAATATTTTAGTCTCCCATCAATCAAGGCCAGAGGTTTGGGGGAAATATATATGTATATCTATACTTGTAGTCAACTTGAATATTGAAATGCTCATATCTTTGGTTCTATGAGATGAAACTACATTTAAATTTGCAGGCTTTTTGAAAATTATAATACTATTCTATGGTTAAAATTGTATGATAACAGGTAAAAAAGAAACCTATATTTTCAAACCAATGAAATATGCCCAAATTTTCCTACATTTTAATATATAATGCAGACCAACATCGGTTTTGCTGCTTCAGTCGTCTCCCCTGTAGTATGGCCAGGCCACTAATACCGAAAGAGAGAGAAGAGAGAAAAGTTGTGCGCATATATAAGAGGAACGAAATAGAAATAGATAGATTGATAGATTAAAAGAGATGATAAAATTATATATATATATATATATATATATATATATATGATGAAAATAATGGAAATAATATTCCGACAAAATAGAGAAAATAAAAAGGAACAAACCGTATTATGTGTTCATCAACGTTTCGTCTTTATTTCGTACCATGTCACCTCACCATGCATCTTCCAGAGGAAGTCTCGAAATAAAGACGAAACGTTGATGAACACATAATACGGTTTGTTCCTTTTTATTTTATATATATATATATATATATATATATATATATATATATATATATATATATACAGAGAGAGAGAGAGAAAGAGATACTCTAGTTTTGCTGAGTAAGAGATGTTGCCTGCCTAAGGTATTTTCTAATAAGCAATGAATTGCACTTCATTTGCGAGGGAATAGATTATTCAATGTTAAGTGAAAGAATTGGGTCGTAACTGCCGAACAGAGCGAAGTAATAAAACCAATTTTATGTTTTAAATGACAATTTTATGGCAGTCATAAATCTTCACACAGCGCCTTATTAAAAGTATTTCACTGTTTTTGAAGTTAATATTTCGGTTCCAATCTAATGTTAAAATGTCTAACCTCTCCAGGGATACAATGATATGTCTTATACGTGAACAATAACATCTCTTTATGTGTGTACGAATATCTGTATGTACCTAACCCAGTTTTGTTATATACAAACACATATAGATTGTGTGAATTTAAGCAGTACGTTTTCGTTTAAGCAAATATAACAAATAAAATAATAACAGAAATCGTCACTTAATTATGCATTTTTATTTTATCATGATCTTTCTATTTGTTTAAATAAAAAAAATAATAATATACATTCATATGCATAATGAACGTTTTCGATTCATCATAAGATTAAAAACCAAATACACAAAAAAATGTAGAATAGAAAAGAATTTTCCAAAAAAGTAGCCATGAATGGGCGCTGGAAGTCAGTTAGACGCTGGTTGAACGTTTTCACACTGTTCCAGGAGAAACGCTGAAAATTTACATTTCATGATTAAAGCATTAGCGTCACATGATAATGATTCAATATTATGAATTGTAGGTTGTTGAATTTAGGTATAGATAGATTCGAGTGTTGTTAACTTTTACATTGCTTTCGAAATGTATTACTAACTAGGATTAGTTTTAAATTGGTGGGGTAGCAGTTATATTTTTTAAATGTTCATAATATGAGCTAGAATTTACAAGATGCATGGTGAGGTGACATGGTAGGATAGTGGTTGTAGAACCAATGTAGCCATTGGCTTTATTATTATCATTGGAATAACATCGTCCCGAAGTCATTGAAACTTATAAATAACATTGTTTCTTTCTCATATTTTCAGGGTTGGTGGAGAGTTATTTTTACAAGAAGATTATAGGTTTATATTCAGACTTTTCACATTATTATTATTATTATTATTATTATTATTATTATTATTTTAATTTGGCAGCAAGTTTAAGTCGTAATTGGGTCTTAATGGCTTTCCGAAGATAGTGTGCGCACCTGTTTTTATTAATCCTCTAAAGAATTTTCATATATTATTCAGAAACGAAAGTGTATAATTTTTAACATTCTAATTAGACCTGCCGTCGATGGGTTCTTCAACTAGTATGAAACAATATGAAGATGGCGTTTTGTAATGACAAAATATATTTACAATAAGATTAATAATCTAATTAATATTAGCCACAATTTTATCAAATGTTAATTAATATTCATTAATATAATTTTAGATTACAATAATGAATGATAATATTGTATTTATTGAGTTGTAGATTTTAGCATTTGTATTGTGCACGTTGTTTTATCAGAGGTGGCAAACATTAAATTCTCAACTCGATTTTTTTTTTATTCCAGATTTGGCAACTATTGGTTGTTTTGAGTTCAGCTGTGTTTGGCAATTCATCATTAAGGGATGAACATCCAAGCAATGTATGAAAATTGTGCAGATTTATTTTGAGAATATTTTTTGAAATATTTGTTGAACGAATAATTTTACGAAATAGACCTGTAAATTTTCCACCATTAGATTATTTTTTTAAAAAATATGTCTAGCTTCATTACTACACTGATAAGCCAGATACGATAGCCTACTTGGAATGATAATATTCGACGTGTTATTGCTGAAATACTGCCTAGTTTAATACGTAGAGTTTATGGAGGGGTCAAATATTCGAAATTGCATTTAACTTATAAATGCCAAAAATTAATCTTTGAAATAAACCAATATTTGTATAATAAAATTATTTTTGTGATTTATCTTAATTTAAAGTTCGTTACATCTACTAAAAACGCGTCTACATCTTCCTTGTAGTAAATGATTGAGTTAACTCGAATGTTATTATTTATTGGTAATAAAGATTTAGAATCTGTCTGAAGCCGAAACAATATTTTTACCATCTTTCAATCTTCAATTCAAGAGTTTTAGTGTAGTATCTGTTATGTAGTCATGATACAACTTTCCCATTGAATTCCCTCTCTTATATTTAAAGTCAAGTGCAATATATGTCTTCTAGTAATCAGATCATGCTTCCAGGGATTACCTTCTCCCTTTGATATATAGTGCACTATCAGCTGTGGTTATGAAATTATTATTGTTGCCTTTTAAAGGGGGGGGATACTTTTAAAAAATATTTCACAATCGGCTATTTTTTTAGCGAACGAGAAACAACATTTTTATATATATATATATATATATATATATATAGAGAGAGAGAGAGAGAGACAGACAGACAGACAGACAGACAGAAAGAGAATTATATTTCGTGTTTTAATTTCTTTCACTCGAAGTTCTTAGAAACCCCCGTCCTTTTCCTAAACTTCACGTAGGCTTCACCTTATGAGATACATAGACATTCAAATATTCAATTAATTCTCTGAGTTAGTAAAAAAGTCGGGAACATAATGTTCCTCTCTCTAATTGACCATCTAAATATATCTTTCTCGTGGTCACTTGGTCTTACTGAATTCAAGAACAAGAATCATGTCCGGTAATGTATCCAGCGTCGTGTTGTTACTTGTGGTAGCCCTCCTAGAAGGTACGCAAATCCTCCTAAAAGCCAATATTGACTAGCCATACTGGGGAGATATTATTATGGCGGCTAATACTATGTAATTTTGAATATTTAGTCAGGATTTACTTGTAGTGAAAATTATCCCCATGCCAGATTGTCCCAACAGACCCTTGTACAGAGAGACCTTAGACACTCGAGGATAGTGTCTAGTAGTCATTCAAGTTCCATCTAGTATACATTCAAGTTCTCTTCAGTAGCCATTAAAATGTATGTGCGTATAACAAAAGATAATATGATTTATTGATAAATCATTCATTAGGATCCAAGTATTCAACATCAGCAACCAATTGGTGTACATTCGTTTCTGAGACGATAATCTTTCATTTGAATGCAGTCTCATCTCAGAACAAAGATTAGAAGCTAAATACAAAGTTTATAGATCAACGCCAAAATCAAAAAATAAATGGAGTCCATAAACTAAAAGAGATAAATGTGTTTACGGCCTATATGAAGTAAGCAGACATATTATTTAAACAAAGACTAACAGCATTTTTATAGGTTTTTGCATTTCAATCATCATAATAAAGTGGAAAATAACAAATTGCTGATTAAGGATTAATCATTATGAAAAAATCTAAAGAATTTAAATGAGAAAAAAAAAACATGCACCAGAGCCACTTATTATCTATAGTAGCAATAATACATTATATTGTATCTAATCTATGCGTATTACAATAGAACTAGTATTTAATATGTTATATAATTTAATAGATCAGCAATTTCGGGTGAACATAACCTTTTAAACAGTTATCGATTATAAAATCAGCTAAATGTCGTTTTTGTTAAATAGTTTATTTTCATTCAAAATTTGTCATATCACTCGTTAAGAATCATTCACAAGCTTTACTCAAACATGGAGGGGAAAAAACATAGGGGGGGAACATTGTTAATTTGCTTGCAATTGTCTTCCTAGACTTTACCTTGTTAAATTTTTGTCTGACAGACACATACACGGGCTTGGAGTCTATATTCGTAACATCCTCCCCATATCTAGGGAATCTGAATTAGAATCAGGTGAGAACGCCTTCATGTGCTTTAAACTAACTTTACAATATAGCGTTAGCTACTTGTATTTTCTTTATCGCTTTCCATCAATAATCAATCATGTCTCTAACAGCATAGATGTAGCACTCTCTCTTGACACTAGCGCCCAAATACATGTATTTGGTGACTTTTACGCCCACCACGGAAATTGGCTTGGCTTCTCTAATTACACTTATACAACTGGTAGCATCATCAATAACTTTGCTATATCCCATTCCCTGACACAGACAGTAACATTCACGACCCGTCTCCCAGATCGCCAAGACGAACAAGCCTCACTTTTGGATCTATTTCTGACAACTGTTCCTGATGATTGTGTAACAAATGCTCATTGCCCACTCGTGGATGCTGAATGCGCTGTGATAATGATAGACGTTACTCTAAATTTCCGACCCCAAGTTGAAGAGCCATTGCTCAAAACGAAAAGGTACTACAATAAGGCTGACTGGGATGCCATTAGAGATCACATCAGAGACGCCCCATGGGGAAATATCTTTTCTCTACCAGTAGAACAGTGCGCAAATGAGACTACTGAATGGTTCAAAGCAGCAATTGAAGCACATGTTCCTACACGGAAGTTCTACAGTAAACCCCACTCTTCCCAATGGTTTACTTCTGCACACGCAGCTGCCATTGCTCAGAGGCAACATGCATACCGTAGATTTATCCGGCATAAGTCCTGTACAAGCAGACAACATTATATAGAAGCTAGAAATAATTGCAAGAAAGAAGTAGCAACAGCTAAGCCATTTTGTCCCTAATTTTCCTCTTCAGACAGAAACCACGCTAGATTATCTGAAGATCACGCCTTTCCAAATACATGATATTATAAAAAAAACCTAGACACCTCAAAAGCATGTAGACCTGACCTCATCCCGGCTGTGCTATTAAAAAGATGCTCTGCTGAGGTCGCTCCTGTTCTCTCTAAACTCTTTAACAAATGCCTTAACGAATCTTGCTTTCCTGGATGCTGGAAAACTGCTTCTATGGTACTAGTTTACAAAACCTCTGGCGAAAGAACTGACCAATAAAAGTATCGCCCAAATAGCCTCCTACCTCTTTTCGCAAAAATATTTGAGTCCTTAATTAATCAAGGTCTAGTCCACCACCTTACAGCTGCTAAACTTCTATCAGACCACCAATATGGATTTAGGTAAACCCGTTCTACTGCAGATATTTTAACTGTAATCTCTGAACGTTTATACCAAGCACTGGATAAGAGAGGGGTGGGAAGGGCAGTAGCGCTTGATATATCTAAGACTTTTGACAGGGTATGGCACGATGGTCTTCTGATGAAAATAAAATCCTATGGTATTACTGGACGAATGCTTAGTATAATTAGATCTTTCTTAAATGAGAGAAGAATCCAGGTAGTTCTCGATGAGCGTACGTCCAAAACATTTTATATAAATGCAGGTGTGCCTCAGGGATCGATTATTGGCCCTTTGTTATTTCTGATATTCATAAATGATTTACCTGATAAAATTGTCTCTGAGATGGGTATATTTGCCGACGACACTACACTCTATAGCAAGCACGTGGGGAAAACTAATGAGCATATATCTAGGGTAATGGCCGAACCCATGGTGGTTTCAGTATATTTACTCTTAGCTGTTGCTACTTCTTTCTTGCAATTATTTCTAACTTCTATATAATGTTGTTTGTTTGTACAGGACTTATGCCTGATAAATCTACGGTATGCATGTTGCCTATGAACAATGACAGCTGCGCGTGTAGAAGTAAACCTTCAGTCTGTAGTGGAATGGGGTCAAAAATAGATGGCAACGTTCAACGTTGCCCAGACAAAGCTCGTTTCCTTTAATAATTACATTAAACCTTACGAACCACTAATAGCTGAGAACACTTCGTTCAAGCTCCTTGGCTTAACGTTCGCAGAAAACATGAGTTGGAATAGATACATCGAGATTATTGCTAAGGCTGCTGCAAAAAAGGTGGGCTCTCTCTATCGTGCTAGATAGTTACTTATGCCTGAAAATATCCTGTACCTCTACAAAGCCACCATTCGCCCATGTATGGCGTACTGCTGTCACATTTGGGCTGGGTCCAAAAGAGAGTAGTCAACCTAATATTTTAATTGTGGATGCTCTGACGAACTACAAGTCCTTTTACCTCCTCGACAAAAATACCCTCGACAAACCCGACAAGCAGCGAAGTCCCACTCCTACACAGTTGAGATTCCTAGATGTATGAAAGCCTTTTACTCTAATAGCTTCTTCCCCAGAACTGCAGGACTTTGGAATTCTCTTCCGGATTCCTGCTTCCCCAACTATACTGACATGCAGTTCAAGTGTAATGTGAACAGACATCTTGCTGCTAAAATCCCTACATAATGTAGGGATTTCTACATCGTGTCGTAGTTGAACTCAGGTTCTTGCTTGTCTGTGAATACGCAACCACTCAGACGGCGATGTTGATTTAAAGATATAGACAAATAATTTCAGACAAATAGATCACGTTCGTACGAACTTGAGAAAGACATAAATATAGATATGCAAATAGCTCATCTCACAACAACCAGCCACGCTGAACTTCTGTAAACGCAATATTAACTAGTTCGGCCATAAAGGCACATGTTGAATATATTCGTACAGTTAATACGAATAAATAACAATCCTGTTTGTAATGAAAAAGATCAGATGCGTTTAATAGTGAGGTAAATAAGGATGATGGCAGCTGACGAAAATATGAGATACAAGTGTTATTGCGTGAACTCAAAGAATGATTCAAATATAACAATGATAGAGTAGCACTTAGCTATAAATAAGGAAGAAAACCTGGATGAAATTGGTAGGATTTAGTGGAGATTATTTAGGTAACACAGTCGAGTAAGCATTTTGGGGCGTGGCGTGAGCGTGACATTACGGACTGTAATGGATGTATAGAGATTAAAATTGAAAGGATGAAAAAGAAAGAAAGATAACACAAAGAAAATACGCTAGGGGATTGGCAAGTTACGCTTGAAGATCGACGTGAGGTTTCTCTTTCCCAATACAGCTTCTGAGGGTCGAACTCTGTGAAAACTGTCGTCGTGCCAGAAAGACTTACTACATAAGTCTGTCTGGTGCCGTGTATTGAAGGCCAGCTGCGTTTGGCGCTGTGTGTTAAGATCTGATCGTGGTGGTCAGAAGAATATACTGGTGATAAATCCGTGTCGGCTACTAGCGTGGTGAACGAAGAAAATAAAAACCTCTTTCTTGAAACTGGAAAGTCTGTGTCAGAATTCTCATTTTCTTTTGCGACTGTCTCTACGTAAAACGTTTGAGTTTGTTAAAGAGAATAACAATATTAGCTTAAAAAAGACAGATAAAATAGCGGTTGTAAGGAAACAAAGAGGATGCCAGCATATACTTCGAAATAGCTATATATATATATATATATATATATATATATATATATATATATATATATATATATATATATATTCAGTTTTAATATTGGCGGTGTTATATTTCCTATCACCGATGCACGTATAAACCTTTATACACCAGTGTTGCCGTCATTGAATCCAAGTTCTTGCTTGTTCACGAATACGCAACCATCTTCGCTCGGAAATCACGTGGCTCGGTGAACTCCGTCCGGGATCACCCCTGTGTCTCAAAAGTATTACTCAGAACATTTCCATTTTTTCAGGGCCCTTGTTCTGTAATAGTGGTTCGATACCTTATTCAATTGTGACACCTCTGTCTAAAAGTTACAAGGCGTTTAAAGGAAGCATTTTGTTATCAGTAGTTATATGTCAATTCTGACACAGAGCGTAGGTGCGTGTGTTTCCCAACTTGTTCTTTTACTCTTATTCGCCCCAAACAAGGCGCAGTGCTAATTGAACGTAAGGGGTTGTTATTTGGGATCTATCTACAAAGATACTATGTATGAAGTTAAACAAACGAGATATCTGTTCACCTTACATTCTAACATTTGTGTGTAAATAGTTATGGAAGTAGGAAACCGGGAGAGAATTCCAAATTGTAGCAGTTCGAAAGAAGCGACTAGGGGTCTCTAACGTGTAGGATTGGATTTTGCTGTTTGTTGGGTTAGTCGGGATATCTGTATAGAGGGCACAAATGCTACGAATTTGTCAGAGAATATCCAATTAGAATACTTGAGTTTAATAGAATATTAGTTTAATAGAATATTTATTTAATAGAATATTAGTTTAATAGAATGTATGATTTGCGTGTTTCCTTGTTTCTCCGACTGTACTAATATGCAAAACTTTAAATGTAATGCGAAAAAACATTTCGGTTTCTTACTTCCCACACACATTGTACTCTATAAATATGACACTCATCACAGTAGTCTTATACGTTTAAGTGGTAATATCTAGTTTTTAAGGCGAATAAAACATATAAACGCCTACAAAACAAATTCACCCACAAACCATTCTCACACGAAGTAGACCTACACCGTTGCACTTTCCAGAATCATAGGTGTCGTTGCCATATTAGTTTAAAATCAGTTATATTAACGTGGAATTTATAGTTGGTTCACTGAGGATACTCTTTCTATTAGGTTCGATGTTCTTAATGTTTTAAAAGTACAGCTTATAAACTGTTTCCTTAAAACATAAATGAAACTTAACATGTGTTTGCGTATTTTTGCATTGCTTTTTTTTTTTCGAATTTATTTACTTTCAGATTCCTCTCATTACAAGAAAATGGATTGCCACAGATTTCATGTTCGGGTAGTTACGCTGTTTTTTCTTCCCAAAAGAAGAAACTGTTCCTAAAATATTCAAAGAGATTTGTAAAGTGTATGGTTACAATACAATAGTTAACAACTTGAAAAAAATATATTCTATTAAAAACTTTCTTCAAAATAACTGGATTCGGCATTAAATAACCTGAAAAGAGTTGATATGCCGTAAAACAAAAACAACCAACCAACCTAACAACTATTTAGGAATTGTTTACAAACTTCAAAATGGGAAACATCAGCCTTGAAGATGACGCCATTAAAGACCCTTAAAGTTTGATATTGACGTTTTATAGACAAAAATAAGCCAAAACCTACAGCACTTGCACAAGAGTTGGAAGTTTCAAAAAGTACAATTAATGACCAGTTTCATTGAATAAGTATTGCTAAGAAAAAAGAAATATTATTTGTGAGCCTAAAAAAGGCATATTATTTTCTGGATAACAAAACATTAGACGGAATGTCAAAGATCAGTTCAAAGATCAAAGTTTAAAGCTGAATTATCTTCATGCCTCTAATTCACATATATTGAGTCAAGGACAATAATTTTAGCATATCGTTTTTTATGAAAACAAATTCTCCTCAACAGCAAAATATAAGATATGTTTTTTTTTTAATGAATCCTCAGTGTGCACTAGACAATGGAACCCAAAAGACGGATCCCTTTGCAGAATCGTTTTTCCAAATACATTTCTTTTAGGCACATTCAGATAGATTAAGAATAACAATTAAACAAGGCAATACAATGAATAATGTTCGGCAAAAAGAATGATATGATGTAAAAATCCACCAACAATAGCTTTGTTTTATTAAAGAATATCCTAGAAAAATAAATAATAATAATAAATTTTAATGGATCACTTTCTATTCCTAATGTCACAACGGCTGTTATGCTGAAAAATGTTTGTTTGTTTGTTTTTTATCTAAATCTGTATTGTTTCTCTTGTTCCCGACAAATGTTATGTGATGAAAGGAAAAGAAACAGCGATAAAAGGAAGAAATCTATGCCAGAAAGAACAGCAACAACGGCCATAAAATCGAACAACTGATCGAGGAGGGGATTTAACGATTCCGAGTAATTAATTCCAAACGACCCCATGAGCCATCGTTGCGTGCTCTTGCGTCTAAACGAAATAGCTATGACCGATTATCATTCTCTCTCTCTCTCTCTCTCTCTCTCTCTCTCTCTCTCTCTCTCTCTCTCTCTCTCTCTCTCTCTCTCTCTCTCTCTCTCTCTCTGATCCATTCAATAATAGTACCCAAGCAAAACAAAAATAAAAGATCAAACTTTTTTTTGGCTAATGGATTTGTGAATTATCAATTCTCTGGAATTATTTTAAGTAATCTTACAAATAGCAAGAAACGGCTACAAGCTAATCAACGATAATGTGCTCATTTCCATATTAGGAATATCAAAGTTTGTAATAAAAAATAGAAAAGCTAAATTGATCGTTGATCAATTAAATCTTCTGCATTATTCGCTAACCTTTGTGCATTCTTGTGACGAATCTCATGTTACTAACAATTCGTAAATACTTGGATGGTGAATTTTTGTCAGCGGTAAAATTATTGGCATCATTCTCTTTTTTCACTCGCTACCCTTATTGGCCATTAACAGAGAAGCCCGGATTTAGTCAGAATTGAATGATGATCAACAAATTCTCCACACGTGGGCCATTTTGCGGTGATAAACTTCTAGAATGCACATCTGATGTTAGGTTGTATAAGAATTTAACTATAGTCAAAATCGGACTGTCCTTTTTTAATCGGAATTTTTTCATCATTTTCGATTTTCGATACTTATCGGAGATATTTTGAAAGAAACCCTATCTAAGACCACTCTCAGATCCATAACGTGTGAAATTTCAAAATAATCGGCACAACTGTTTCGGAGTCCACAAAAAAGAAATAAAGAAATACGCATACACAGCCAATGTCCCTTATATATATATATATATATATATATATATATATATATATATATATATATATATATATATATATATATATAGCCAGTAGAGTTTAGTTTCCTAGAAGTACATCCAATGAAACAACATGTGTTTACCAAAGAGTGCTCAATGAGTAAACAGAGCAGGTATATGAAATTTATACAAACATTGATGGCTACATATGTGCATACATGTTTCTGTAATCACCCGCGTTGGTGGATTACGTCTTCAGGCCAAGAATTATCGTCGATAACTCTTGAGCAAAGAGTTATCGACGATAATTCTTGGCCTGAAGACGTAATCCACCAACCCGGGTGATTACAGAAACATGTATGCACATATGTAGCCATCAATGTTTGTATAAATAAATTTCATATATATATATATATATATATATATATATATATATATATATATATAATGTATGTATAAATTCAAGCTATTATATAAAAATAATTTCATAAATTTAACGATAGGTTCAATACAGGGCAATATATTCTACAATATGTTGTGGACTAAGTTATGACTAAGGATTCGTGTAAAGCTTCTTTCCGATGCATAGCGATGGATCCCGGACTAGGACAGGAAATCAATCAATTTGCTTGAAAAAAAATGAACGATTTCACCGGTTTCGCTGACAATAAAATTATTGGAAGAGTTGAACATTTGTTGATGCTCATTCAATCATGGACAAAGTCGAATCTTCCTAGCAGTTAAAGGTTAAAATGCAGGAAATATGATGCACATTATAATGCAGTTTTAGATAAATATAACCAATAAAACTATTGAAGTTTTACAGCCGGCAAGTTCATAAACAAACAAAAATATGAAGAATTTTCGATTTTGGAATCCATTGCATGATACCAGATTTTCGCGTAACTAATACACTACCAGCTTTTTTTTTTTTTTTTTTAACTATCAGTCCTTTATTTAAACAAAACCCATGGATCAATCAATGAATTCCAAATTGTGTAATACGAAAATTAATCATATATGATACACTATTTTAGGGTATGAAAAGTATGTTAAATTTTTATTAACGCAAGGTACACACTCAATATATATATATATATATATATATATATATATATATATATATATATATATATATATATTGTTTGGCTGTGGAATTTATTATATATATATATATATATATATATATATATATATATATATATATATATATATATATATATATATATATATATAATAGCATTTCATCCCGGCGTTGCCCGAGTGTTTGCAGGTGTGTGTTGAGCAAAAACAAAAAGTGGTAGTAGGAAGCAGGCTCTAACCCGTACCACAAAGGAGGAAAAGAACGGGAAAAAAACTAATGTCTTTGCTGTTACGATCACCGCCAAACCGGAAATGACGTAGGTTATAATTAAGGCTATACAATCGAAAGGAGAGGATGACTTTTGAAAATATCGACGAATAAAGCGACCCCCACCCTGTAGAAAAGTGCCCAGTTTAAGGTGAAGATATTAATGTTTTTAGCCAATTTTTCGATATTTGTCGTCTGAAGGTCGAACTTCAAAACGATACTGATCTTGGTAAAATCTGTTGCCTCTGTCGAAAGTTTTAGGCAGACATGCAAACATACATACATACATACATACGTTTATATATTGGTAACTAAAAATTTTCGACCAAAACCGAGTAAAAAGGTTGCCCTATCTCTGAATACATTTTATGTAAAATTTCAAAGGTTTAGACCAGAAATTGTCTGAGTAATTTGGTAGAGACCGCAAGGGTCAAATTTTTTAAACTTCGACCCATATTATGACCCCTTAACACTTATTGTTTTGGGCTAAAATCAAGTTATTTAATTAGATCCATATCCAAGGAATCTATATCTAAAATTTCAAGTGTTTAGACCCAAAATTGGCGAAGAAGTTTGGTAGAGTTCTCAAAGGCCAAATCGTTGAACTTTGACCTCTTACCAGACAAATTTCCGGCCGAAAATTTATTACAAGGATTTTCCCAAATCTCAGTATCCTGTATATCAAATTTCAAGTCTGTAGATTGAAAATTGACAGACTTATTGCGTAGGGAAATGTACACAGGCACACAGAGAGACACACACACAGACACAGAGAGAGACACACACAGACACGTTCATATATATATATATATATATATATATATATATATATGTGTGTGTGTGTGTGTGTGTGTGTGTGTGTGCGTGTGTGTCTGTGTCTGTGTCTGTGTATCTGTGTGTCTGTATGTGTGTGTGGAGAGAGAGAGAAAGAGAGTAAGGGAGAAATAAAGAAAAAGAGATAAATAGATAGATGGCAAAAGTCTATTTTCCAAATTCTAAGATGTTTTCCATCTGACCGTTTATTTCTTTTAGCATGTTAAAATGGTCAATTATTGACAGCACCTGTATCGTAGCGCAGAAACAATTATATAAGTATTATGTCAATTTTTTTTAATATTTCCATCCTGACTCATCAGAAGAAAGGACAAAAAAGAATTTGGATATGATTACTTAAATCCGAAAAAAATCCGAAGGGTAATTGCATTGTTTTTTTTTATTATTATTATATTTACGCCATCTTGGATTCTTCTGGCAAAACTATTCACGCCTTTTAAACGAATGAATAATAATTAATGCCCATATTGTTAAAATCAACATTAAAATTATCGTATATAATACTATGTTTAATTTATTATTTAGAAATTGTTAGTATTTATTGCTTAAGATTATGTAAACAATGGTTACATCTATAATAAGTGTATTTAGGTTTTAATACGAAACTTAATTTTTTATTCATAGAATTTGTTTACGTTTTTTTTCTAATTTGAATTTATTTCGAATAAGCTAAAAATAGATTCGGTCTAAACCTAATTATTACAATGAATAAATAATTATTTATATTAGGTATACTTATATGTTTAAACAGACATCTATTAACTGATGTAGTTTAGTTAGAATTAATTAACCTTTAATTTTCATTAATATGACTGATTTCTTAATTTTCCGTTGTACTAGTGTCGTTTCATTGTAAGGGACGCAATTCCGTATTAAAGTATTCTCTATTATCCTCTTACATATTATAATAATTTTATTCATTTATTATATTTTATGAATTTGAAATTAATTATTAATTAAAAGTTATATTCTATGAATTTGCAATTAATTATTAATTACAAGTTATATTTTATTAATTTGCAATTAATTATTAATTAAAGTTATATGCTATGAATTTGCAATTAATTATTTATTAAAAGTTATATTTTATGAATTTGCAATTAATTATTAATTAAAAGTTATATTCTATGAACTTACAATCAATTATTAATTAAAAGTTATATTCTATGAATTTGCAATTAATTATTAATTAAAAGTTATATTTTATGAATTTGCAATTAATTATTAATTAAAAGTTATATTCTATGAATTTGCAATTAATTATTAATTAAAAGTTATATTCTATGAATTTGCAATTAATTATTAATTAAAAGTTATATTTTATGAATTTGCAATTGATTATTAATTAAAAGTTATATTTTATGAATTTGCAATTAATTATTAATTAAAAGTTATATTTTATGAATTTGCAATTAATTATTAATTAAAAGTTATATTTTACTAATTGAATGTTTGTATTTTTTAACTACTCCGCCATTATTTTATTTTATTTTTTCCTTCTTTCCTATTCCTTTCCTTTTTTAAAACAATTTTAATGTAAACGAATATATCTTTATATACGTGTTTTTATTCATTACTTACAAGTACAAGCTTTAAATTTATTAGATCCAACTCAATAATTACCAGGCATATATACTTAAATTAAATACCTACAATTGGCTTCAGACAAATATATGTTGCCTAAAATCATTTACTGAACTTCAAAAAATTTATACCGATATATATTTTTAAATATACTTATATGTATTTTTAAATACAGTACTTATGTTTTATGAATGTATACCTGAGTATTTATTACCGATCATGCTATCATCATATTTAAATTATTTAGTTATGCCCTACATGCAAATTTCAAAGTTTGACAGGAAATTCCCAGACTCAACAGAAAGATTCCCAACTGCGACAAGATACACCTGAAAAAGATCTGAGATCACATTACATCTACTGAAACGTTGTGAAAATAACAATCAAAAAAGAAATCAGTATTCAAAATAATCTAAGTCATATATAAGTACGTATAAAGGTATAGCTTATTCCTTATTATTTAATGTTTAGCGTGTTGTTCTCAATTAACGCTTTTTAGCGAAATATCGTCATGTAAAATTCAAATTATTCAGCATTGCGATTGATTTTTGGACTACTTCCAGCATGATCTTTATTCCAAATGGCAGTGTTGGTCCTGGATATGACCTTAAACTATATCCAGTGGTGAGGCCCCAGCTTGTGGGCTTTGGGAGTGTGGAGCCACCCTTTAATTGCCATTGCTCCCAGGTCCACTCTGACTCAGAATGGTAGTAACTGTTAGGGTCCCAACTATGGGTTAACTAGAAACCGACTTGAAAAAAACAAATATATTCTATTTTAAAAAACTTCTCTTCAAAATCACTGGATTCGGCATTAAATAACTTGAAAAGTGTTGATATGCCGTAAAACAAAACCAATCAACCAAATGACAGTTTGTAGAACTCGACAAGTGTTTGAATAAGTTTGAAAAGTTTTTAATAATTTTATACATTTCACTTCCGATGATATTTTTTATATGCATCCATTAAATCGAGATTTGAACATTTTTTCCTCCAATTAATTTTGAAAATATCTCTTCATGCCTATTTGATGGGCAGTTGTAATTTCTTTTTTAAAAAAATAGCTTAATGTACTTGAATAATAGACGCAGACCCAGGTGTTTTATGTAAATTGTAAGACATGTAATCTGTTTTCCTTAGAGCTCCTATTTTTATCCAATCAATTCTGTTCTCTTTCAAAGATACGTTTATTGGTCTAAAATCGATTGTGCATTATTTTTTCATTCGAATGTTGCTTTTGCCTTTGAGCATATTCCGAACATTTTAAAAAGAGTTTCAAAATGAAATTGATTTCAAATCCCTTATAAATATTTTGCACTGGTTGACACTGCCTTTACGATATTATACAACGTATTCATTGGAAGGTTTCGTGAATCAAATTATTATTTTCAGCCTGTTTCAAATAAGCTGTAACATCGATCTACAATGAATGCTTTGCGTTTAAACGTTTTGTTTAAGGTATGATGCTGCAGCTTGGAATTCATTTAACCCTTAGTATCCCTTTTTTTCTTCATGAAAACCGACTAAAAGGTTTTCTACATGTCTGAATACCCTATATACCAAATTTCAAGTCTGTAGATCAAAAAATTCATTGAATATATAGGTTGAGAGTTGTTTTCATTCACACACATTCTCACATAAATAGATAGATAGATAGATAGATAGATAGATAGATAGATAGATAGATAGATAGATAGATAGATACATTGGCTTGTAGGCAAAAAGTAGGGGAGCTGGATAGTGACAATTGATCTGAAGCGTTGGTATTTATTTGCTCCCCCACCGAGCAAATTAGGCACAAGGCCGATTTTTAATGTGAGGAGTGAAGGGGAAATTGGTACCAACTCCCCGGGAAGTAGGGGAGCTGGATAGTGACAATTGGTATGAAGAGTTGGTATTTATTTGCTCCCCCCCACTTCCACTCTCTGTCTCTCTCTATCTCTCTTCTATTTTATAAACTAATAATGCCAACCAAAAAATTTACAAATCATTAAATTCTTGAATTTCTGTGATTTTCTTAACCTGCGATAGTCATCTGTTCGATGCAAACATGGTTAGTTCCTTGGGATGTTTACACACCCATATACAAAAATGTTTATAGAGTTAATGTTTTGTAAAATATAGTTATCCTTTTGGTTCAGGATTTATCTACAATCCCGGTTGAACAGTTTGAATCACATGTATAACAGTAATATAAAATAACACAATAAAATAAACCATAAAACTAAGGAAAATTAAATATTACATAAGTTAAGCTCATAGTTACAAGACTAAAACAGTAATAAATTGTAAATAAAATAATAATCCCATCAAATCTTATCATAAAGAAAATACCCACACATTAATTCCATATTAAATATTACAGAGTAGCCTAATGATACATATGCGCTTGTATACACATATTTTTCATTCTCACTGGAAAAATATAAAAGTATATACATCATAAAACCACACCTACGTTAGTCAGTTAGGGTGACTGGACACTCCAGAAAAATTTAGCGACATTAACATCCAAGAAAAACTGAAATACAACTGCGCCATACCATGTGTGTTATACTCTGAGTCAGGAGAGTACTAGAAGTTGTCAACTAGGAATTATAATCACTTAAGAAAAATAGGAGTGACAAAACACACCGTGGAACTAACGAAATACCATAGTATAGAGAGCACTTACTTATCCTACACCCCTAATGGATGTATCATCCTTATTGAACTTTCTCCGTCTGGATATTTTCTCATTTATCGAAGTTTCATTTTATTTGATACTAGCGGGGTACCCGGCGTTGCCCGGGTGTTTGGAGGTGTGTGTTGGTGGAGGGGGGTAGATTAAAACAACCCTGTTAAAAAAAAAGTTGGCCGGTTGTTTGGAGGTGTAAAAGAAAAAAAATAGTTTTAGTATAAAGGTAGGCTTGAACCCCGAACTTTTGACGCGGAGATGGAAAGGAAGTGGAAAAAAAACCCTGCGACCTAGCCATCTCGACCACGGGAACAGATGAATTGATAAGTATGTTAAGTTGACGTTTATAAACCGAAATTAGCAGGTGCGACAACGTCAAATTGCGGAAGCCAGTTTCTGTTTTCCCCGCTACGCGGCGATAAAACAATAAAAAAACACAAAAAAAACTAACGTAAGGCAAACGAACGATGAAAACAGAAACGAACACATGAAAAATGGCTTCAATAAGCCTGTTTCGATATTAAAATTTTAAAAATCGGTGGGTACCCGGGTGTTTTGGGGTGTCGCTAAGAATAAGCGAGGTACAAAAAAGCAGAAAAACGAAAGTTACGTGAGAAATGGCTTAAATAACACTGGTTCAATATTTAAATTTAAAAAATCGAAAAATAAAAAACATCTCACACCACGATTCGATCCCAAAACGTTTTGTTAATGAACCAATGCCTTAACCAACTGAGCTAACGCGACGTACATGAAATTTGTTCGGTTTTTCAACTATTTAAAGTAAATAAGGTCACGATGTCATCTGACGCATGCGTAGAATCGGTCATTGTCACTAGAGGACCGCTTTTGTTGACCCCCCTGTTGAAAATTGTCGATTTCGGGGTGAAAAAGTTAACGTTTTTGGCCAATTTTTCGAACAAAAGATGAAGCTTCGATGTGATACCGAGTTTGTGAATTTTCGTCGCGTCTGTCGAAAGTTTTTAGCAGACATCCAAACATACACACATACATACATTTTTGTTTTTATATATATAGATTTCTGTACGTATTTTTTTACTTTTTATCTTTATTTTATTTTTCTGTCTCTCATTCTTTTTATATGTTTTTGCTCTTTTCTATCTTTTACTTTTTTTCATATTTTTTATTATTCTATATTTAATAACTACATAACTCTTAGAACTATTATTATCTATTATTATTCGATAATTCTTAGATTTGTACAGCTATCCTCCCCATAACCCTTGGTATTTTTAACCTCTTATTCTACCATGTGTTTTTCCTCTTACTCTATTAAAATGGTAGTACACTGCAACTCATAATTAATCCCCCTCACATTAATTATCATACTCCTAATAACTCTTTTAGGTGCTGTTATAGTCTCATACCAACATAGCATAAACCTATATCTTATGTAAGCCCCTCCATAGCTACAACACATCTACACATATTAAATAAAAACTTCATTCAGGTAACTTACCTATATTCTCCCTGAGAGTTAAAATACACAAACCGTCCACATACATTAAACCCACTATAACAGAAATGCTATATACCTACCTGTATTATATATTACAAACAAAACTCCTCCTATATCACAGTAACCAATATAGTTCCTCCAAACAGCCTCAATAATTTATTTCGCTGCTAATGTAACTATCGCTAGTTATATTATCTAGCATCTTCTCTCCTCTTCTGATGAGAAGAATTAGGCTTCGAAATACGATGGTATAAATTGTTCCCACTTACCCAATACACCTAATAGATGTATACCCTTATTAAATAAATGAATTAATCGATACATATTACTTTATATAATTTTATACTTCATTTTCTCCCATTAATGACTTCTACATAAGCTCCAAAACAATTTGTTGAGCTTTGCATTATCCCGATAAGTTTCCATTTAAAGAATATATTTTATCCTCTTCTTTTAACTCCTTCATTAATACAATATATATATAAATATATATATATAATTTGTATTATATAAAATAGTATGTCTAAAATTTATATAAAATATTATATATAAAATTTGTATAAAATTTGTATGCAAAATCCGATCCCGCATTTTCTACCCTCTGATGAGAAGGAAAGTATTTCTTCGAAACTCTGCGGATTAAGGACTATCTACTTATTAAGTGTTTCCTTTTCAGATTAAATATGTTTTTAACTCTTTTTCAAAGTGTTTTTAACATGTTTTATTAACTATTGCTCATATACATACATAAAGTCTGAGGACGCTACAGACGGCCCAAAAAAACGGCCGAGTAGCCGAAACAATAATGTAACTTAACAGAAAGATACGGTAATAAAAAATAAAACGTGTATATATATATATATATATATATATATATATATATATATATATATATCAGAATGTAACTATACTGTTATTCTCTTATATATATACTCTTTTGTTATACTTAACATACATCGAACTTCTAAACAAAAAGAATTGGTTAACACAAAGAATGAAATATAATTGGAAAAACATATTTTACCAAAACAATATCTATATATACATATGTGTGTGTGTGTGTGTGTGTGTGTGTGTGTGTGTGTGTTAACTACTTGGGGTGGTGATTATATAGGAATAAATAACATATAGTTCTCACTCAGATAGCTAACTAATACTATAATGGAGCTATAAATACTTTGGTGCTAATGCACGTACTGGTCCGCACTATTTTTTAAATTTTATTTCCAAGTTTAATTAACGTTTTATGATATGTGTTTTTTTATTCAATTGTAAGGTCATCATGATATCTTATCGCAATAGAAATTAATCCATCGCATGGCGGTGCTGTTTGCCTCCTTAAGGTCTTCGTTTGAGCAATGAGGACCCAATCGTCATTTTTCCCTAAGGTGGTGCATCGTTTGTGCCTCTCCACATGGATATAATGGTGAGGTGTCTAGGCCCCACTTGTGGAGATTGTCTTTTGCTTTGCCTTCTTTGGCTCTGGCTCTATTTAGAGTCACCCAGTTTTTTCTACCAAGGTTTGAACCCTGGGGGAGTGTTTCTTTTGGGTCTGGTAGGGCTTCATTTTTATTCCTGCTGTTATAGTCTCGCCATCGTTCCATCTTATAGGAGGCAGCTTGCCTGGGCTCGATTTCCTCTATATTGATGAAGCTACTGCGAGATTTTTAGTCTTTGTCTCACTGATTTGTGACCAATCAGTGATTGCCTGTGGTCGTTAAGCTGTTTGTACCGTTCTATTCTGGTGATGACATCTCGCCTGATATGTGGTGGTGGAATACCAGTTAGGTATTGTAAGGTTAAAGTACAGAATAGGTATAAAACACCCTCCCCTTCCCATGTTAAGAATGGCTTTTTAAATAATAGCGTTATTATTTCAGCACGGATTAATAAGTGCATGAGTACCAATATTTTTCTTTAAATATGCCATGTTTATAAAGAAAGACACACACGAATTTACTATATAAAATATATATCTATAGATGGAGACGAACTGGAAAACCACTACTACGAAATATAAATAAAATATATATCTGTGTTCAATCTAAAAATGCAAATAAATTGCGCTTAAAACTGTACATATATGTTGTTGAAAAAAATGGATACTGTCTGTATTAACCTATTCGTGGAGTGTAAAACTTTTGTAGTATTGTTTTTTTTCTATGCCTTGATGAAACCCAAGTTGTGCAAATTGTAATTTTATAAACAGTTATATTCTTATATGCCAACACAGTGGGTTGAAACAATTGTACGCAATATTGTGGTTACTAAAAGAAAACTTTCTTAAAATAAGTCAATTCTGATGTGTCTATCCCTATTAAGAAAAAACATATATACGCCCACACATCCATATACATCTTTAATATAATACTAGACAAATGCGTACTTGTTTTTGTCTCTCGTCCGCCCATGCATGGAATATTGTTGTTATATTTGGATCAGTCCATCAACAAACAGCCTCTCTCTATTGAACAGGGTTCAAAAACGAGTCTCCGTAACGTAACGCAACATGCGGCCATAGCCAAGATTGAACTCCCTACACGAGTTTCTAGTGTAATTCAAATCTTGTCCGTAGCTGAATACTTGATGCTTCGATTATCAAGGGTATTTTTTATTGTGATGCTATCATTAGATGGGTATGCCTACCACGGCTTAAGAAAGGCCCATCTACTCTCAAGAGAACGATAGACTGCGGCAGTTTCCCAACCTGGTATTTTACCTCGCGGTACATACAACGCTTAGCCTTACCAAATTTTCATTCATTTGGTATTGGCCAAGCTCGACGTTACTTAACTTCGGTTATATGGCGATAACTGGCATGTCAATGTCATTGTGACGTGTCTTCAATCTCATAGGTTCCACGCGGTCTACCATACCTCAACCTTTATCCCACCGCCGCAATGTTGCATCTCTGTGCATTTTTTTACAAGTACTTTAATTCGTAGCACGAATGCCCTCCACGTAAATACGTCCGACGAACCCAATAAGCGGTTAAATCCTACATCTTCATTGTAAAGGTCCCCAGATACCGTAGAGCTTCCTAATCAAAAAGTTTCTTCCTTGGAATGAGATGTTGGAATTCCTTTTTTTGTATCTTGTTTCCCCGACTCTACTAATATGCAGAAATTTAAATGTAAAGTGAACAGATATCTTGCTGTTCAACTCCCTACTTAGAGTGTTCCTTTAGATATGGTTCCTAACTCACAGTAGCTACTTATGTCTCAGTGTAATTTTGCCTTTGTTGTAGTAAATATAAGTTTTAAAAAAATAAAAGGTACGATACACGATGTGTAAATATGCGTGTGTGCGTGTGTGTTGTGTACTGTTATGTGCGTATGTGTGTTGTGTACTATTATGTGCGTGTGTTGTGTTGTGTACTATTATGTGCGTATGTGTGTTGTGTACTATTATGTGTGCATGTGTGTTGTGTTGTGTACTGTTATGTGCGTATGTGTGTTGTGTACTGCTATGTGCGTATGTGTGTTGTGTACTATTATGTGCGCGTGTGTGTTGTGTACTAGTATATACGTATGTGTGTTGTGTACTATTATGTGTGCATGTGTGTTGTGTACTATTATGTGCGTATGTGTGTTGTGTACTATTATGTGCGTATGTGCGTTGTGTACTATTATGTGCGTATGTGTGTTGTGTACTATTATGTGCGTATGTGTGTTGTGTGCTATTATGTGCGTATGTGTGTTGTGTGCTATTATGTGCGTATGTGTGTTGTGTACTATTATGTGCGTATGTGCGTTGTGTACTATTATGTGCGTATGTGTGTTGTGTACTATTATGTGCGTATGTGCGTTGTGTACTATTATGTGCGTATGTGTGTTGTGTACTATTATGTGCGTATGTGCGTTGTGTACTATTATGTGCGTATGTGTGTTGTGTACTATTATGTGCGTATGTGCGTTGTGTACTATTATGTGCGTATGTGTGTTGTGTACTATTATGTGCGTATGTGTGTTGTGTACTATTATGTGCGTATGTGTGTGTTATATACTGTTAGGTGCGTGTGTGTGTGTTATGTACTATTATGCTGCGTGTGTGTGTTGTGGATTATGATGTGCGTGTCTGTGTTGTGTACTTTTATGTGCGTATGTGTGTTTTGTACTGTTATGTATGTGTATGTGTTGTTTAGTATTATGTGAGTATGTGTGTTGTTTAGTATTATGTGAGTATGTGTGTTGTTACTATTATGTCCGTATGTGTGTTGTCTAATGCTATGTGCGTATGTGTTGTGTACTGTTATGTGCGTGTGTTTTCTGTACTGTTATGTGCATATGTGTGTTTTGTATTGTTATGTGCGTATGTGTATTGTGTTCTGTAATGTGCGTATATGTGTTGTGTACTATTATGTACGTATGTGTGTTGGATTGTTAAAGTGTACACGAATAAGCATGTAGAAATTTAAATGCAATATAAACAAAGGTCTCGCTGTAGAATCTCTCTAATGAGAATATCTCTATTAATCTGGCCCCCAATTCACAATAGCCCTTTACTACTCAGTGACGACGTGTCTGGTTTGGCGTCATAATTTTTTTTTTTTTAAATAAAAATAATTAAAAAAAAAAACACCCTGGCTTGTCTCCATTTTCTCAGTCTTTTCACAGGTTGTACGCATCAAAACAGTCTGAATGATTTTCTTCATATATCTGGATGGAAAGGCGCAGTTAAATCTTTCAAATGGAGGAAAATTATGTCAACAACAAAAAAAAAGAACATTCTATCGTTGTAAATATACTATAATATCTTCATGTTTTTTTTTTCTTTTAAAAGATCCTAAAAGAAATTTCGGGTAGTTAAAGAACTATTTGATTGTGCGGGTGTATATGTACTCGCGCATTACTACAATGACTTTAGAACAACGTGGCCTACAAAACAAACGAAGGAGAAGAAAGAAGTAGGAAAGCGCTTATGGTAGGAAATAAACACAAATGCGCATTGCGGATTGATTTTATTTCAGAGTCGTCTGAAATTATTCATTCTGAACTACTTGTCCTTCTTACACGTTAGCGCGGATTATCATATTCATCCGCCGGTCATTTTCTTATTCTTTCAAAAAACTATACCCCCTCTTATTAACTCTCAGTATTTATATTTGTTGTTTCATAGGGTTTTTTCTTCTTGTTGAATGCGTCCTTACATTTATATGATAGGCTTGGTCTGTTGCGTTCCGATTTTTTTTTTTTTTTTTTTTTTTTTTTTACATTTTTACTCCAAACAAGGCACATTGCCACTTTAATATAGATGCCTACTATCTGGGACATAAGTTGCAGGGATGCTATGTAGGGAGTTAAGCAGCAAGATGTCTGTTTACATTACATTTAAATAAGTTTTCATTAGTAAACGAGTAGATTAAATGGACGTATCTAATTTTAGACGTGCTAATCGTCTCCATAAGAGACAGTGTAGTACTTTTCTCTTAATAGAACTTCTGTCAGTCTGTCATGCTTAAGTTTCAAATATTATTTTTAATGTTCTGCCACTTTTACGTTTTAAATAGCATTTTCCGTTCAATGCGTCAATTTAAAATATAACATTTCACTTTGAAACACGGAAATTGGATGAACTCACATTATTTAAAGATGCGTCCAAGAAAGAATGTATGTTGATTATTTGGAAGTAGAATTGTTATCGGTCTGTCCCATTAAAATTCAAACAACATTTTCAATTATCTGTTAAACTTAAGCTTTACATAGCATTACCATTGGTCTGTTACGCTTAAGTTTGAAATAACATTTTGATGATCTGTTACACTTAAGTTTTAAATAGCATTCTGGTGATCTGTTATATTTAAGTCCGACATAGCATTTTCGTTGGTCTGCTATGCTTAAGTTAAAAGTACTATTTTTATTAGTATGTTATGCTTGGGTTTGAAATAGCATTTCAGTGATCTGTTACACTTAAGTTTGAAATAGTATTTTCGTTGACCTGTCACGCTTAAGTTTGGAATGGAATTTTTGTAATTCTGTTACACTAAAGTTTTAAATAGTATTTTCCACTGCTAGTGAAGCTGAACGTTGTATATTATTTTATATATGTATATTTAGGCAACATATTCTTCTCTTAAGCATATTTCGTTAAATAAAATAGACGTTTTTTTTTTTTTTTGGTCTGTGAATTCTAGTTTTGATCATTTCCAACTTTCGAATAACGGTCTTCACTTCTAGCAGGAACTGGCTGATGTAATCGGCATATTTATCGTAATTTTGACTACTTTCTAGTCTTTCTGGATTCATCGTCAGGGATAGATTAATCTAACTGGTTTTGAACAATATATATATACATATATATATGTATGTATATATATATGTGTATATATATATATATATATGTATATATATGTATATATATATATGTATATATATATATGTATATATAAAAATAAATAAATAAATAAATAAAAATTACAATAAGTTTACCAAGGTAATCAAAATGGTAAACTTAAAATATATTATACATATTAAAGAGTTAATATTTACAAGTAAAGTAATCTCAACCAGATGTAAAAGCTCAATAAAACCGAAAAGGAAATAGAGCTTATAATATGAACAAATGATTAATAAAACATGTTAAAAGACATCTTGAAAAAGAGTTAAAAACATATTTAATTTTAAAAAAGGAAGCACAAGATAAGTGGATAGTCCTTAATCCGCGGAGTTTCGAAGAAATACTCTCCTTCTCATCAGAGGGCAGGAATTAGCAAAATGCGGGATCGGATTTTGCATATAAAAGTATTTAATGAAACTACAAGTAAGTCACAGATCTTACTTGGTTAAAAAAAGGGTGAGGTAAGGAGAATAGGAGGTAAAAGAAAAATGATAAAAAGATTTCACATGAATGGTAAAATCCAAAACGGTCGAATTTAAAATTTCCAATCCAATGGGTAAATTCCAAATGGTCCAAAATGATCCAAAAGGCAGAGTTCCTTGGAAAAAATCGCAAACGGAGTGAATTCCAAATCATTAAAAGAAAAAGCACTGGAGATAATATTTAAAACACGTCTGTCAAGGCTGGAAGAATATATATATATATATATATATATATATATATATATATATATATATATATATATATATATATATATATTAGAACGTGAATGTTATTTTATTGGTTAATGATTTTAATAACTTTACTAACATTTCAGGACGTTATTACTATTGAGGAAGTCTATATTATTAATAGTTATTATTAGTAATGATTCTAGTATTTCAAGTTTTCCTTTATTTAGTGTCTGTTCAAGTATAGATGTGTTTTCAACTAACATCGCCCAAAATTGGGACAGAGACAGGAATGTTGATTAGTCAAGGTATTAAATATAGCACTGTTTTCGGAGCGATGCATGGTTAATCTCTTCTACAAAGTGGTTGTAGTTAAACTTATGTATATGTTTTTACTTTTATTGTCGGAAACACTGTCTCCCAAAGTGCATTTGAATTCATGACTTAAGTTTATCCTATCAAGCAACTCGGTCGAGGAGGGGCGGTTATTAGTTATAATCAGGTTAAAGGTTTTAAATTTATTATAGTAAATAATTAATTTTATTTTTTGTTTGTTAGGGTCTATATGTTGCAAATTTTTAATAATAATATTTTTCAATTTTTTTTTTAATAGTGGTTACCACTTATCAAGGCCCGGAAGCCACTCAGGGATAAGGGTTATTGCAAGTACAGTACGTTAGTGTGGAGATTTGATGAAGTGTTTACTTAAGGGGGCGGTTCATTAGGAATTGTTATCGTTGGACTTGAAGACATCCAAGTTGTAGTCAGGTGGGAAGCAGGCAGACGAAACAGAGTTCCACAGGCGTGCAGTTCTTAGAAAGAAGCTTTGTTCATGGAATCCACGTTTTGATTTAGGCACAGATAAAGAGTGGGGGAAATTTTTCACAGTGGATTCGGCTAGACGGGTGTTTTTCGTGAAAGATTGGCGAGGGGGGAGTTCAGACGAGCACCTGCCATGGAAATAACGATCATCTATTCTATAATTATAATGATTTTTCATAAAGAATTGTTTTATATGTGTAGCTGATGTATGTGTGAACTCTGTATTATTTCGATTAATATTTTTTAATTTCCTAATTTGTCCATCAATAACATGGTTGGGATATCATTTATTTATTAATATTTGTTTAATATTGTTTAATTCGAGTTCTAAATTAATTGGGGGAGAGTAGATTAAGTTAGTACGGGTTAGTAAGTTGTTAGTTAAAATAGGTTTGTACCGAAATGGAGCACAGCATATGAACTTTAAAAAGGATTGCCTACCGTAAACCATCTTCTATTCATGGATGACCTTAAAAATTGATGTAGAGCTGAACAAAACATACCGGACAATAACTGGTGCCTTAAGACCAACTCTCTTACCAGCTCTATACTGTCTAACTGGTATTCCACTACCACATATCAGGCGAGATGTCATCACCAGAATAGAACGGTACAAACAGCTTAATGACCACAGGCAATCACTGATTGGCCACAAATCAGTGAGACGAAGACTAAAAATCTCGCAGTAACTTCATCAATATAGAGGAAATCGAGCCCAGGCAAGCTGCCTCCTATAAGATGGAACGATGGCGAGACTATAACAGCAGGAATAAAAATGAAGCCCTACCAGACCCAAAAGAAACACTCCCCCAGGGTTCAAACCTTGGTAGAAAAAACTGGGTGACTCTAAATAGAGCCAGAGCCAAAGAAGGCAAAACAAAAGACAATCTCCACAAGTGGGGCCTAGACACCTCACCTTTATGTCCATATGGAGAGGTACAAACGATGCACCACCTTAGGGAAAACTGCCGATTGGGTTCTCATTGCTCAAACGAAGACCTTAAGGAGGCAAACATCACTACCATGCGATGGGTTAATTTCTATTGCGATAAGAGATGATGATGATGATGATGATGATGATGATGATGATGATGATGATGATGATGATGATCTTAAAAGTTTTTCCATGAATGAAACCCAGCTTGATACCCAAATGAATACGATCGGATTGTTTAGTAATTACATGAGGGTGGAATCTAGCATAAGCTATGTGCTATTCTTGTGATAAGAAAAGGCGCCTATTCAGTTGGTTTTAAACTTTCAACAACAGATCTAATGTTGACAGCGAGCTATGTAAGAAATATTTGGGGATACTGGAAGCTGATGAGATTAAGAACACGGAAATGGAAAACTAGATCACAACCGAGTACAACAGAAGATTAAAGGTTATTAAATCGCACCTCCATAGTCAGAATTCGATACATGTCATCAATGCCAAATCAGTAGCTAACTTTAGATATACTGCTGGTATACTTTATTGAAATGATAATGAATCAAAATGTTTGGACACAGAAACTCATAAAAATCTTACAATTTTGTAGGTTTCTACCAAGAAATGAGATGTACATCGATTGTATCTGTTTCTTTTTTTTTTTTTTTACAAAGGAGTCACTACTTATCAAGGCCCGGAGGCTACTTGAGGATAAGAGTTAATGAGTGTAAAGTAGTCATGGGGAAAATATCGTAGTAATCGTTAGTAGTGGAAATTGGGTAAATTGGATTGCTAAAGGGGATGTTCATTAAGAACTTGTTTACGTTGGACTTGAAGACAACCATAATGTAGTTAGTTGAAAAGCAGGAAACAGAGTCGTGCAGTTCTAAGAAAAAATGTGTGCAGTTCTAAGAAAAAATCTTTGTCCATGAAATTTACGCTTAGGTTTAAGCATAGATAAAGAATGGGGGAAATTGTTGATACTGGTTTCAGCTAGACAAGTGGTTTTCGTGAAAGTCATGTTAAGGGGTCATAGATTGAAGCTCAGACAAGCACTTGCTATGAAAATAACGATAAAGCAGAAACAGGTTCGCAACGTCTCTTCTGAGAGAAATAGGTTACAGAGAAGAAGAAATGGCATCCTCACTAGGCTACGGAGTCTATTTTGAACTCAGTCAAGAGAAGATAAGCTGCTTCTAGCAGTACCTTCCCAGATGTGCTAACAGTACTTCCAGAAAAGAAGATGGCCAGAGCTTACTTAGTACTATAGTTATGGCAAATATAGAAGAAAGAAATCTAAATAAATATATTTCTAAAATTAATGAACCTCTCCTTCATGAAGTCTAGAGGGAAAAGATACTAAAATCTGGGGCGCAAAGTAGTCATAGATTGCAATAGATAGGTGAAATATCATTTGAAAAATATTTACACAGTGTATTCTTTAAGAATAGTAAATTAAGATATAATGATAACTAGGATTGGTTGGTTAAGTTTGATCTTAAAAGAACTAGAGATAGCACATTAATGGCAGCCTAGAAACAAGCGATTAGCACATATTTTATCAGAATGCCCTATGCTAGATTAACATCAATATAAAGAAAATGGAGACACGACAAAATGGCTCAATGTAATGTTATGACCCTTTAGGCTGTGATCATAGCGTAGTATCTGTTAACTCTGGCAAGCGGGAGAAATGGTCAAAACATTATTATTATTGTTATTGTATTCTTATTAATTGATTTGAGCGACGGATGCTCGCTGGATCAGTTATTATGATTAGAAGGATAAACAATTAAATTGAAAAAGAAATTATTGACGTGTAAATCGCAAAAGAAATGTGAAAATAGCAAATAAATGTAAACATTCTTTTGGATTTGTATAAACAAATAACTAGATGGAAACATTAGGTTGGTCTGAGACACGTAATTAGGTGACGTGGGAGAACACGTGATGTAGCTAGTTTTGGAGAGATTCAGAGAGTTGAGGATTGGCCACCAAAGCAGACAGACGTCTAGACAAGGGTGGACAGACAGCTGGAAGCGAGCTGTATGAACAGAAAATGTAGACTAACTGCAGATCCTGTGAAAACCATTTGAGACAACTGTAATAAATTTATATTACAAAAATATAAAGAGTTGTTTTAATGGTTTCACAAATAAGAACAGTTGTCTCAATTATATGGTGCTAATCGCTTCATGGTTCGTCACAGAGCAGCGGGAAGATACAGAAGAAATCTTCAAGAAAAAAAGGTATGAAGCATATATTATTCTTCTTACATATGAACTGTAAAATATTCCGTGTGATACGTCTGATACAACATGACTCGGTTTACATGTCAATATCATGTCCCCTGGCTAACAACATACATACGGTTTATACATTTATTATCTGTCTGTTAAAAGAACAATATCTTACATCCACTAGATAACACATGACACGTTTTAATATATCATCTCCTCAAATATAAACTAATATACAACATCAGGTTCTACACAGGAATATATGCAAACTGTAAATTAGACGACAATGAGAAGTTGTATGACCATAAGCAAAAATTCGTACAGGAAAACGATAATAACAAACTTCGTTGGAACATGCGCATACAAACTGATAAGGTCCTTGAACATTAAAAACCTAACAAAAATTCTTCTACACAAAAATAAGAGACTGCTATTTCCATGCAAGAGAAAAAAAACATAAAACGATAAATAAATATCACTGAAATGGGAATTGAATTTTGGAAATATAAAGATGGCAATGTGATTTCCATTTTAATTGAAACACTTGGCACCATAATGAAAAGCTACCATAAATGATTGAATCAGATTGATGAGACAATTTATTTTTCAATTTTGCAAAAGGTTTGCCTGTTAAAAAAGGCGAAATTTTTAAAGTACAGCTTGAATGTCTAAAGTCAAATGGATTGATCTGATGTTCAAGGGAAAAGGTCCAACTATTATAAAAATATCCAAACGGTGAGACTAGTATGAAATACTACTAATAATTATAATTGTGGTATTAATATAAGTGGAAGCTTATTCTGCTGGTAGCAAATTTCACTATTAAAAGATTGCAGGTTTGCTATGATCGCTCATGACATATTCTGCGCTTCACTAAATGTAATTATGACTCCAATCGTCAAACCTCAGGTGTCTTCCATGTTAATTGATTTCGACCAATTGTTAGTTGCTGGGTTTGTTTTTGATTCGTTTTGTTTAATGATATATCAAAAATTATGGGGTTATTAATTACTGATTCCTGTAATTTTGTAAAAGTGATATGCTTCAAGTTCTTTATATTTTCAAATATTTATTCATGGTTTTTGGTTTGGTTTGGTTTGGGGGGGGTTTTACAGTATATCAACCCTTGTGTTATTTAATGCAAACTCCAATAATTTTGGAAAAGGTTTTATTCTTCAAGTTCTTTATATCTTAAAATATTTATTCATAGTGTTTGGTTGCACTATAGAAAATCGTTGTTTTTGGTTCACTTTGCCGAAAATGATTGAGTTTTGTAAATGAAAAAAAGAAAAACAATAACATCGTTTTGTGCATTTTGGGTCTGGAAGTACATTCAGAAAATCTGATCAGTTAGCAGTAGATGCCCCAACAGGTATTACCATTTCGGGCTAAAATGAACCTGGGAGCGATGATACCTAAGAAGACACTCCACATTCCCCAGAGCCCTCAAATAAGGCCTTACCACTGAATGTCTTTTAAATAAAGATACATAGACCAACTGTGAAACTGAACGTTGCATGTTATCACAGCATACAAGTAGTATTGCTAATCTATAAAATGCTATTTAAATAAAAATCTGATAAAAGACTGGAATTTAAGCTTGGGTACAAGAAAATCAATGTGCTGAAGAGAATACAAAATGACTATTGACAGATTAGACTTTTAGTTTTCGACAACTCATTGACTTGTTGTGTGCCTCCTTTAAAATATGGATGGTTCCATCTCACTAAAATAGTTTTCGAATTCGCTATAAAAACAAAGCTATTTAATACGACACCATAATCGAAATCGAACGTGTCATTGTTGGTGACAGTCGGTTTCATCTTAAAGATTTTATCCGTTAAATAATGTGTTATGCATCGTGTAATATATATATATATATATATATATATATATATATATATATATATATATATATATGACTACTTAATTTACTAATTAATATACGAAAGCATAGATTTATGCGGAAACTTTAAGTATTTACTTCAAAAGTGCTCAATACGTAGGTAGAGCTAGTTAGTAATTTATAAAATATATATGGCGATTAAGCTACACTGAATATTCCGCGTTTTATCCACTCTAGGACTCTTCAGGCTTATGCGCGAATTCTGTGGTTGTTTGTCGTTTTTATATGCGCATCTTCTATTGAGATTTTAGTTAGCCAATCAGCTTTCTAGTATCCACCGCGCCCTTCCTATCAGCCAAATGAGCATGCATTTATCATCTTATTTTATATATATTATTTTTATTATATTTATCATACATATATGTATGTGTATATATATATCTATATGCATATATATATATATCTATATACATACATATATATATACATATATATATGTATGTATATATACACATATATATGCATGTATATATACATATATATATACATATACATATATATACATATATATATACATATACACATATATATATATATATATATATATATATATAGTTCAACTGAATTAAATGGAATAAATTATAAGATAGTCAACATAACGAACTTTGGAATATAGTCTTTTGTCATTTATTCACTATAGTGGTCTATAAATACATTGAGATTCTTAAATAAGGATTGGTACATATTATAAGAAAATATATTTCCACATATATATATATATATATATATATATATATATATATATGTATATATATATATGAGGGTGTATAAATATATATAAAGAAAGGCCAAAAAGCATATATTCCCAATTTCAAGATGCCGACTTTACTGTTTATTTCTTTCAACTTGTTAACATATTCTATTCTTGACAGCACCTGTTTCGTTGACCATTTAAACACTCTGAAAAATATTTTACTGTAAGAAGGACAAAATCTTGAAATTAAGAATATAGCCTTTTTTGTAATTTATTTCTATATTCTCTGTAGATACAACGAGCTTCATAAATTAAAGGATTGAAAACGTGTTGAAAAGAAAGTGCTCGATTGCAAAAAATATTGTTTATTTATTTAAAAACAATGCTACATATTTCAGAAATGTACCATGGTTTCATAGCTTTTGCATTTAAAAGGCCGTTAAAAATGCATTCAAAATATCAGCGATTTACGAAATGCAAACGAATTTTTGCCTTTTAAAGTATACAAGCTTCGTCAAACTCAATGAAACAATGGTACGTCTCTGACATGTATCATATAGTTTTTGCATGATTTGTATAAACATATATATGTAAACATGCACAAACGTATATGCACGTATAGTTTACATTTTTTTAATATTTAAGGAACGAGTGAATAAAAATCCATGAAACTTTGGGAAAGTGCTTACGATTATATTTAGCTACTCCAGTCCGAAAATAAAAGTATTTAAAGCAGTATTAGCGAAACCATGGCAGAAGACAGCAACATCTGTTGATTTCAGTGTCAAGTTATTAACGAGGTTGAGAAAAAACACAATATACCCATAACTTATTTATTGAAATAATATTCAAACATTACATAAACTAGGAAGACTCCTTAGAACACAATAACAACATAGCAATTTCTACGTTGACATAATTAGTAGGGCATATTCGATCCTTTTTTATGAATGACTTGTAAAAGACGTTGGTCCACAGAATTAGTCAAATTTGTGATTTCATCAACAGTTATTCCTTGCGATACCTCTTGGAGAGCATCACAAAACTCATCTTTGCTCTTAAATTGGCGTCCACTTGCATAGAGGCGTCGCTTCATGATACTCCTAATGTTCTCAGTTGGGTTCAGATCTGGTGAATTTGAAGGCCACTCCATCTTCCGGCGCCCAGAGAAACGCAGTTGTTGCAAATACTCTTTGCTTTTGTTTGTTGTATGCGAGGAAGCATTATCCTGCATAAAAATAATGGTTCTTCTGAACGTCAAACTTTGCTTCTTCAGCCATGGTTCAAAGTGATCCTTCAGAAAAGCTATATAAGCATTTGACGTCATTTTTACGCCTTCTGGGACTATCCATGGGCCAAATAATGTACCTCCGATAATTCCAGCCCAAATCATTATCTCACCATCACCTTGTTGGCGTCTTAAACGCTGATGACGATGTCGTCCATCTAGGACCCATCCCTTGCTCCAACCATCTGGGCCATCAAGAGTGACACGCACTTCATCCGCGAACAAACCTTTGGAAAAATCCGTTTTCATTTTGTCCTCTGCCTATTTCAATCAATGGAGACTTTGCCACATTTCAGAAGGCAACATCGAGTACTTTTTGAGACATTCTTTAATTCGGCTTGGTCAAAGACTTCTCGACTTGTCTCCCAGGGTTCTTAACAACTTCACGTTTAATTTGGAGTAGAGAACGGCGTCAAACAACTCTAGATAAATTTTATCAGCTCTTTTACGTACCTTTGTAGGGTCCTTGAAAAAGTTCTTCACAGTTTGATGGTACCTTTCTATCATTTTCGATATTTTGAGAGTAGTGTTACTAGTAGTGCTAGCTGTTCTTTAATAGTACCCTTTTCAGAACTACTCAAACCACCTTTACGACCCATTTTATTGACGACGAAACAAACTGCCTTGTTAATAATTTGACACACCTTAAATACCGTGGATTCAGCAATTACGATGGCATGTGGTTTACATTGCACAGAACAGTATGAAAATTTCACAGTACGAGCAGCTCAGCATTAGCAACGTTTCCGAAGCTTTTGATACGAAACTACCGGTAAGTTTCTGAAACTGGTAAAAAAATGTTATTTCGTTAATAATTTGACACGCAGTGTATATATATATATATATATATATATATATATATATATATATATATATATATATATATACTTGAGCTGCTTTTTCCAGCCGATGCTGCATTGGTCTCGCACTCCGCAAGTGGATTCCAGCGGCTGCTTGATAAATTCAGCGCTGCTTGTGCGGAGTTCGCACTGGTAGTCAGTGTGAAGAAGACAGTTGTGATGCTCCAGGGTGACGCATTGCCAATCACCATCAATGGCCACGAACTAGAGACTGTCGAGAACTTTGCGTGTCTTGCATCCAACATCAACACGGGAGTATCCATTGAACAGGAGCTACAAACGTGCATAGGTAGAGAGCGTCTATTTTCAACCGACTATGTGAAAGAGCATGGTTCAATAAATACCTCACTTCTCGCACAAAACGCCTTATCTACGAATGATGTGTTCTGAGTACCTTACTATATGGAGCACACACTTGGATCACGTATGCTCGTCACGAGAAAAGACTGAAGTCTATCATCTCCGATGCTTGCGACATATCCTGGGCATCGATTGGTGGGATAGAATCACCAACGAAGAGATGCTAAGACGTGCCGGCAGCCGCTCCTTGTTCCAAACACTCAAGATCTGACGATCGAGTTGGTTTGGACACCTGCGCAGAATCCCCGATGGTCGTCTCCCTAAGGATATCCTCTACAGC
Organism: Euprymna scolopes; assembly: GCF_053919585.1. NCBI lineage: Eukaryota > Metazoa > Mollusca > Cephalopoda > Sepiida > Sepiolidae > Euprymna > Euprymna scolopes. The sequence goes on from NC_136486.1 coordinate 159,780,056, forward strand.
GAACTTGCAAATGGATCAAAAAGCCGCGGTCGCCCAGTTCTGCGCTTTAAAGATGTGGCCAAACGGAATCTGATCGCTCTTGGCATCGATGTGAATGTGTGGGAAGAGCTAGCCGAAGATAGACCAGCATGGGGGCGTGCCTTGAGTAAGGGTGGCGAAGGACTTGAGAACCTTTGGTTCGAGAGGCTGTCGCAGAGAAGTCAAAACTAGTGACTACGTTTACGGTTGCTTGCATTAATCTTTCGTAGATTGCTTGCCATTATATATATATATATATATATATATATATATATATATATATATATATATATTATTATTATTATTACCGTTTATCTGTTTAGTTACACATGCTTCTGTTACCGAATCGTATCAACGATCCAGCAACTTCGTCAGACTTGAACAGAAGTGGTTATTATGATTTGGAAAGACGATATGAGAAGAAGACGATGGCGAAAAGGGAGGAGTCTCAATTCTGATTTGACAGCATTTAAGTTTTAAGATTTAATAATTAAATAAATAAATAAACACCGAACAGGGGTGAAGTTGAGTTTAAAAACTTTAGCCAGATACGACACGGATTTCGAGTATATGGAGCGAGAAGAGAGAGAGAGAGAGAGAGAGAGAGAGAGAGAGAGAGAGAGAGAGAGATGTAGAGAGGAAGAGGGATAGGTGGAGAGAGAAAACAGGAGAGGTAAGTGATGAATGAAGAAAGGGAAATAAAAATGAAATAGGTGGATAGTTATCACTATTTACCTGTCCGGTTGTTATTGCGATTTCATATGGAATTTGGCACGTTAAGAATTTACGCGGATTGGTTGTAATACTAATAATAATAATAATAATAATAATAATAATAATAATAGTAATACTTGATATATATTATTTTATAAAGTACTATTCTTCAAATAGCACTTATGAAAATTAAAAAGACCGGATTACAAAGTTTACAAATTACCGTTATTACAGTTAAGCAAATGTTGCACATTATTAAAAAAATGTAAAAATCTAAATTTTAAATAATAATAATAAGATATATATATAATAAAATAAAATAAAAATAATAATGATAATAATAAATATAATAATACTAACAGAGAGTGATACTAATAGTAGAATGATAAAGATAATAATAGTAAAAATGAAAGTAAAGGAAATTGGGTACATGTATATATATATATATATATATATTATATATATATGGAGAGAGAGAGGGGGGGATGGCATATATATAAATAAGTGCAAATAAATATAAGTATGTATAATTAATTAAGCGAATTTAGTGCCAAATGCAACACGTATACATACATTGTGCACAGAAGCAAACGTATATATGCGTACAACACACACATACACACACGTATATATACACAAGCATATACACATAATACAGAGAAGCATACATATACAAACATATGCATACACATACAGAAATATAAATACATATACATAAATCTAAAAAAGATATAAAAAATATAGAAAAATATACATATATACATATATTTAAAAAATAAAATAATAATAATAATAATAATAATAATAATAATAAAGGGTAAGATAAAAGTGGTATATATAAGTAATATAATTAATTAGGTGAGTTTAGTGCCAAATATATCACATATATCCATATGTACACAAGTACATATATGTACGTATACATAAATATATATCCGTACAGACATATAAATATATATATATATATTTGCTCTGCAATAGTATTGAGCACATTATCAAGTTTTTACTAATTACAAGTTTATATATATATATATATATATATATATATATATATATATATATATATATAATGTGAAGTTATTTGTATATGTTATAATAGATTACGAATAAATTACAAAATAAAATATGCCGTTTTAATTTTTAAGGATATTAAATAAGTTCAATATGCTTCTGGAAAATTTAAGAGGGAAAGAAAACTTAACATGAATTGATTCAGTTTCAGTAATTTAGAAACAGAAACATGTTATATTCATGGCTCCTCGATTACAAATAATACATCATCAAAAAAAATTAAACGTAATCTATTTAAACATTTACTATTTTATTAATATATATAAATATAAATATGTGTGTGTGTGTGTCTGGTATATATTTAATATATGTAGAATATATATGTGTGCGTGTGTGTGTGTGTGTGTTAGTGATGGGGCGATTCCAATACAATTACCGATTCCGATTTCGACTTTTTGTAAATCTCTGTTTTTTCTCTTCCCCCCCCCCTGATCACCGTTAAAATACATTAAAAAATGTGCATCTAGTTTCGCAAACGTAAAAATACTTTTAGTTGGGATGATGTATAGATTTTAGTTTTATAATAGTTTGAAATCAATCAATATTTATTATTTTTATTGTTAGTACCAACAGTAAAAGATTTTGTGTAAAAATAATCATATAAAAAAGACAATTAAAAGATTCATTTTTTAACATCGAAAAATAAGCGTAAATGTTTTATTAATTCCGATGTTGATTCCAATACATTAAAAAGTTCCGATTTTTCCGCTTCCCGATTCTGATTTCGATTAATTATCCCAACATTAGTGTGTGTGTGTGTGTGTGTGTGTGTGTGTGTGTGTGTGTGTGTGTGTGTGTGTGTGTGTGTTTCTTTTCAAAGCGTACGGGGATTAATATGTATGTCATACATGTAAAAAGCTTATTGTAAAACCGATTCATGAAAAAAGCACAGCTCCAGCAAACCCCAACAGCATTTACCATCCTTCATTGCTGGATCAGCACCAACGTTATATCTAAGACGATCGGAAAGTAATTGTAGAATAATCAAAGAACGCGTGTTATTCCTTCTCCTAAACAATTTGTCTTACTATTACTTCTAGCTGTACCTGGCAACATAAAGCTTAACATATGCAACATTTAATATGGGCTCATGTGCTCGTCTAATGCATTCTTTTCTTTAGACAAGCGACATATGACATTAATCATGTTAATGAAAGAATACAAAAACAAGTGAAACAATGAACGATTATTATCGCATTCCATGGTTCAATGAATATGTTAATTGAACTTGACAAAAATAGCGATAATGCTCGTAGCAAATTAATTTATAAATTAATAGGTGTAACCGTAAACGAGTCTTTCTGCTACCATTGCAATCATAATTTAACACATATACATTTTTACTTTAACTGCAATTCAACATTCACCTTTAAATTGACGACTCTTATAGGTTTTCGGGTATGCTAAAAGCGAATATTACATTCAAATTTGTGGCAGGCAAGCAAGTAGTTTACTGAATATTAAGACATTTTCTCGAATGTATTACTAAATAAATGTCAGTGGCAGGCATCGTTCTTAAAATGGAAAGGGTTGTTTAGTAACACGCATGCGTATTAGTACTTTTCAGTTGGGAGAAAACATGGCCGCCATGGATTACATTCGATAATGAAGGTCTTAGTATCCAGAAAACTACTTGTTTGCCCAAAATTTTAATATGACATTCGTTTTCAGCATACCTGAAAATTTATGAAAGTCGTCAATATAACGGTGAATGTTGAGTTCCAGTTAAAGTAAAATAGATATAAATATATCTAAACAATATTACTTCACTGTATTCTTTAACGTGAAATCGTTTTGTCGAAAATATTTTCACTAAAACGCCACCATTTATCAAGATCTAAAGGCTAATCTATGATAAGGATTAAATTAGTGTCAGGTGGTCAACGATATAACACCGTGATAATAAGTAATGATGAAGTTGGGTTTAATTATTTAATAGCGTAGCTCAACGAGATTTGTTTACATTTAACTTGAAAACGACCATGTTGTAGTCAGCGGTATTGTGTTCAACAAGCGAGAAATTCTACGAAAGTAACCTTGCTCATGGACGTTTCGTTATAGAGGGAAACTATTTACAATCGTTGTAGCTAGGCGTGTTTTTGCTGCAAATGTTTATATAGAGGATAATAGATTGAAGCTGAGTTGAGCATCTGCCATAAAGTAACGATAGAGCAGCAAAGACTAGCAACATGTTAGAAAGAGGTATTGCGTATACTTCGTTTAAGAACACAAAGTTATTTACTTCCTGTTCATTGTTCCTTCCGTATACAAAAACTCCAGTGTTTGTTATTACTGCAACGTATATGGTGGGAGAGATAGATCATAATGTATCTGTCGCGTCCACAGTTACGATTCCAGTTACCGTTGTTACACATTCATAATAATGGCTCTTACGATGACCTATTTTTTTTTTTTACAAGGACAGTAAGACAATAAATGAATTATTTCTTTTCCTGCTTAAAACCCCAACTGAAGATGGTTTAAATTTTTTCCAAAAGATGGATTACACCGGTTAAAAAATAGGTCTATTAATCAATCCAGAGACAAAAAGCTCAGTCAATGCAATGGAAGTATTTGGGCTTACCACCTCCTGATATTAATTCTCTGTGACGCTGAAGACCTGATATTTTCATTGCACACTTTGCTTCCGTATAAGCTGTATCGCCTAAAGAGGTCTCTAGTAGCTTGTAACCTCGATTTTCATCAGCTTAATGTGATTCCTCAGTGTATTCTCTTAACTTTTTTGTAGGTTTACGCTACGGTTACTCTTTCTCTCTCCAGATTTCCCTCAACTCTCTCTCTCTCTCTCTCTCTATATATATATATATATATATATATATATATATATATATAGAGAGAGAGAGAGAGAGAAAGAAATATATATGTGTGTGTGTGTGTGTTGTGTGTGTATGTGTGTGTGTGTGTGTGAAAAAATCTACGGTCTACTGTATACTCTGTCTTGTGACAGTCATCTGCACTGACAAAGATTAGTAGTGGTTGGTTCTACACAAAGTCTTCACCACTTTAAGCAAATCATATGTGCGTATCAACTTCGTTGTTGTGGCGGAACCTCACACGATGTATATATATATATATATATATATATTGGGTTTACATTTTACATTAAAAAACCTTATTTCCATTCTTAAGCCAAAGTGTTCACGTTTTTTTGGTGATCAAAACTTATATCACAGGATCTCGATCACATTCATTCTTCTAAATTTAATGCAATGGAAATATCCTCTCTGATTTGTTTATTTCGTATTCAATCGATAATATATAGGTGTTTTTATTTATTCTGCATAATACTATCTTGCTGTCAAACCTGAACATGTACTAAAATGGTTTTTATCGTTTTAGATGTACCCGCACACATCTATAAAAAAAGACAGGTCGGCTATTATCGTGATATGAAGGTAAAGTTACCTCATGTTAGCGTTTGACTCCATTCAATTTTATTTATATTCAATCTATGTTTATCCATGGAGAAGTACTTAATTTACTGTGTTACGCTTCGAAATTGGAAAATAATTTTAAAACATTTAAAATGTCAACTGGAAAGTATTTTTCTCCGTTTAATAAAGATTACTCTATTTTACAAAAATATTTAGAGCAGAAAATAATGTCCTTGTCAGGACGCTTTATTTTTGACAAGTAATTGTTTGTTTTCATAATAAATCTTAGAAGTTGGTGTACTTCTCGACTGAATTACTATAATTAATTCTTCGAAGTAATTTACATCCTATTAAAATCCCTTCATATTTTGGATTTTTTAGGCATTGAAAAATATGCTTAGATCTTAGATAGAAACTACAACAACAATAATACCACCAGCGACAACAACAACAACAACAACAACAACAACAACAATAGAATTACACTAAAAGCGTGCTTCACTTTATAGTATAGTTATTATAAAACTAAGCTGTGTACTGTAATTTTGTAGCAATTTTTTTTACGAGTAAAATTTTTAAAACAACATTTGTACCCTATGAAAATGCTGTGAACCAGACCTATCTCAGCATTTACTTTGGCTGGAACATGGCGGCAAAGCCGGAATATGCCTAACAACAGCTCGGGTCTAGCTGCTGTTTCCATCAATCACAACGCTGAGTGATGTATTGTAACAAGGCGCCGACTTTTGGATAAATATTGGAAGAGGAAAAAACCACCAGTTGTTACATGCAAATCATAGACATTACCAACATAATGAATCTTTAAAACCTTCTCTTCTAATTAAAGAAAAACTTTTTTTAAATACTTAAAAAATACTCTTAAAAAATTGTTTCCAGTTTTTCTTGAGAAAAATCTTTAAAATATCAAAAAAAAAAAAATGGCAAAATATACTTGAACCTGTTTTTTAAACATTTTCTTGAAATTATTTGACCCCCCACCCACCCAAAAAAAATTTTTTGTTTCTCCTAACTTTTTTGACAATAATAATTATTTTTTAAAGAATAATAAAACATCAAATTACGGTAGGTCGTTTGCTTTTTATTTCCACATTTTGCTATTTTCCGGCATTATCCGGCTGTTAGCGTCATGTTCCGGCCAAAGTCGGCTGAGATACGTTTGGTTCACAATATACACCAGTACCAAAATATCAAAATGTTTCAAATACATATTCTTACATTTTTGGAGCATTAAAAGGTAGAATTAAAGACGTAATAAATTGGCTGAAATAGAATTACAATAGCACAAAATAGGGAGGCGACGGCGGCTAAGTATTTAATGGCATGAATCGAAAAAAATTCAATTAGTGATGTTGATAACACGATGTTTTTCTAGAAAAAAATTACTAGAACGATATCAGCGAAACGAACGCCAAAAATAATCGTCCGGTTTGTACAAAATGAATAATGGATAACACAACAACAACAACATCGACAACGACAACACAAAATATCTCAGTGTTTTCCATTTTCATCTCTTTAATATACAGGGTGATCCAAAAAAAACAAAAGCTAAATGGAGGCCATCAAGAACATATGCTGTAGAACGGAGAAAAAAGGTCAAAGACCCTTGTGTTTTGATGTGATATTTTGAATATAAAAAACTAGTTATGACCAATGATTCATCAAAGTGGCTGAATCTAGCGAGATTAGGCCACTCTGATGAGACGTAGACGACGAACCCCGTGTCAGTGGATAATTATATATATATATATATATATATATATATATATATATATATATATATAAAAGATTCAAAATGGTTTCTGTCGGCGACATGCGATGAAACTAAATATGAATAGGAAAGAAATGGCGCCTTTATTGATTATATAAGACACGTTGTTCATTTCACCTTGCACGCTTATTATAGTCTTGATCTCGAAAAGTCTTTCATTATTGACTAATATTTGAAGTTTATTGTTTGTCGCTGAAAATGTTTGGTTTAATTTGTTTCCGTTGGCCGTACTAAATAGCTGAGGCAATTGACTTTTTTCCAAAATAAAATACATTTCGCGTCTCTTTAATAATGATTATCGATAATATATACATAGTAAGTTATAAAAATGTATATGGCAATGAAGCTACACAGAATATTCCTTGTTTCATTCTCGTGAGAATTCCTCAGGATTATATATATTAATTTATGGGATTAAATGAAGTAATCATATATATATATATATATATATATATATATATATATATATATATATATATATATATATATATATTAGTGTTTTAGAAGAGGAGAGTAAATTCAATTCTATAAGAGGAGACTTATCGGGATAATATAAAGCCCAACAAAGTTCTATAGGCGACAATAAGAGGGAAAAATAAAGCCACAAAAACTATATATTAATGAATATAGAATAGTTCATTTATTTAATAAGGGTATACAAACATTTAGTTGGGGATAGAGGGGACTCTTTATACCAATATATACGTGGTATAAAGAGTCGCTGTATTCTCCAACTAAATGTGTGTACACCCTTATTAAATAAATGGCCATTCTATATTCATTAATACAGGGTGTCCACATAGTCTGACTACATTATGTAGCCAGACTTTGTTCCTTGCTACTAGAGTCAGATGGCATCGTGTAGATTATGTAGCCAGACTTGTTCCATGCTACTAGAGTCAGATGGTTTTATGGCCAAGTTCGAATCTCCCAACCAGCTGTAATCATAACTCCCTGCATTGATAGATTCCTGAAAGGATGAAACATTAATGTCCATAGGTATTTAAAAAATTATCATAGTAATAATTTTTTTATATATATGCAGGGTGCCCATAAAGTCTGGCTACATAATCTACATGGTGCCCACAAAGTCTGGCTACATAATTTAGTCAGACTTTGTGGACATTCTGTTTATAGTGTTTATTGCTTTGTTTTCATTCTTATTGTTTTCATATATATACAGGGTGAGCCAAAAAAACATAAAACAAAAGCTTAATGAAGGCTATTTAGAACATATGCTGTAGAACGGAGAAAAAAATGGCCAAAGACCCTAGTGTTTTGATGTGATGTTTTGAATATAATAAACTAGTTATGACCAAAGTTTTATTTCATTCACCAAAACACTAAGAAACGGAGCCTAATTAGAGTTGGGGCCCGTTTTGGGGGTCACCTTGTATACATACATACATACATACATACATAGATATGCACTTTCAGTTGAATTAAAGTCGGTGAATATAGCTCTTATGCATAGATCATCGTATAAGGATTAGATCACTGTCTGATTGACGTAAATGAACATTTAAAAATTAAGATGTTTAAATTCAACGTTATTTCACGCGGTTAATGGTAGCCGAATGGATTGGGTCTTTGCTAATCGAGCCAGAGATGCCTCGTGTTGCGGGGTTCAAATCGTTCGACTGGTATTAATCGTGACACCCTGCACTGAAGATTCCCGAAAGGATGAAACACTAGTGTCTGTACGTATTTAATTATTATAGTAAAAAATAATTATACATATATATATATATATATATATATATATATATATATATATATATATATATATATATATATATATATATATATAAGTGTGAATAAAAATATAGACGTGCGTTGATGTCTTAGATATTTATTTATTTTCCACGGCGAAAAAATGTCACACAAGGGTCGAAAAGTGGGATTGAAGAGTCAGCACGTTAAAGGGGGATAACTCTTGTTTGTAAAAAATGCCTGGTAACCCTCGTCGGTATTTCCCAATAAATGGAGCCTCACAGGATTAGTAATGAACCAATTCTTTCTCTAAAGGAGAACATTATGCCTGAGAGGTTGGACCTTCATGCATTTGTCAAAATAAAAAAAAAATCATCTAAACAATGGCCTAAACTCTGTTGGGTTTGGTGTCGAGGGGAATGTGTCTCGGCACACTGGAGTTTGTAATGGTGTAGTTGTGAAACTGCCGTAAAGTTAAATCATTTATTCATTTTTCTTATCAGATTTGTATATATATACAAATATAAATTAATATTCCTATAAATTTTAGAGGGTTGTTGCATTAATATTCATATTAAAACCCTTTTATATTTCTTTAGAAAGAAAATACAATTTTCTTATACATGGGTAGTGGAATTGCATTCATCGGCAAAGGATCTAGCTAATTTGCATATTCTTTAAAATATTCATTTTAATGAATTATCTATTAGTTTTGTTCGGTTTTCTTATGGGCTGATCATCTTTAGTAAACAATTACGTGAAATTATATTCATGCAGATATTCTACATGATTTATACTTGCATAATATTTCAAAATTTCGAAAAAAGTAGAAAAAAAATCAATATAAAATTGATATAAACATATATAATATATATCACAAAAATCAAGAGGAATATGAAACTCATTCAAATTTATGTTTAACTATGAAACCGTAGAATAATGGGGTAATGGGTTAACATTAACAATATATTGTTCTAATATATATATATATATATATATATATATATATATATATATATATATATATATATATATATATATAATATATATAATATATAATATATATAATATATATATAATACATAATATATATATAATATATAATATATATATAATATATAATATATATATATATAAAGTTATATATATTAATGTGTGTGTGTAGTTGCGCATATGTTTGGGAATAATTTGGAAAATATGTGACTTGTGGGTATCTTATTACACATGCAACACTTACCCGTATTACACATAGTGCTTAAGATGATCCGCGATGCTAATAAACATAAGTATAAAACGTTGGTCTTCAACATTCTTTATTTCATATAAAAAATACAAAAAAATATATACTCCGCTCTCTTAATATATACAACATAGATAAATTATTTTGAATGTTCTTCCGAAAAATAGTTTCCACGTTTTATGAAAACTATAATGGCTTCCGCATATAACTTATTTATGATGAACCAATCAACTATTGAACCAGAATTGTGTTTGGATAAGCACCAACATCGGAAATGGGCAGCTGGATCGTTTCAAGCACACTTATTCTCCCAACGTGTAGTGAGCCATTTGCCGGAAGAAGTGTTATCTGCAGAGTCGCTCAATACCTTAACAGCCAAACTAGACAAACATTGGAGGAATCATCTGCGTTGCTTTGACTACAAATCTAAAGATGGTGTGTATTAAGAGACTGTAGTGTTGATTTATAAACCTGTGTTCCTTCTCTCCGTATATTGTATTGTATTTATCTGTCCTTTTATTTCCGGTCGGGTCCATCGGTCTAAGATTTTTAGGTTCGTTTGTATTAGTCGACTTTGATAATTCTCTCTTCCTCCTCTCAGCTGTGGTTATTTTCAGCGTTCATAATTCGTGACAATATTTCGCTTAGCAATAATTACTTTTATTTTCAGATAAGGTTTTCGGCGTTACCTTTTTATCTTTCAAATCCTGATATATGATATGAAGAAATATATTTGCCGATATTTGGTTCCTGATCTATGTGAGGACGGCGACGATGATGATGGTGGTGGTAATGTGAATACAATTAACGATGATGATGCTACTGGTCATGAGGATGACGATGGTGATGATGATGATGATGCAGGCCTATGAATCATGCTGATAATGCCGGTGATAGTGACACAGATACAATGCTGATGATAGCGTGGGTGATGGCGGTGATAGGGATGAAAATGTTCATGCCTCGCTCAGAAGTCGGAAAAGCTTTCTGCGTGCAATTACATCGATTAATTAATTAATTAATCAATCGATCAATAAATGGTTCTTTTTTAACAATTTGACCTTCGGTGCAGATTTTAATTTTGTTCAATCGGCAGTGCAAAGTGAGTTAAGCATGTTTTTTTTTTGTGGGAGATGAAAAGTGGCAAGGGTCACAACAGCCATTTGCCATGCACTGTGAGTAGCAAAGTTAAAAAGAAACGCCAACTTGTCATAACGTACCTCTGACGTAATACTGTCACGGATAAATTGTGTCGATTTGACTGATTGAGAAAAAATCACATGGACTTGGAGACAGGGTTCTGCTTTCAGTTTAGTAATCCGATGTTTTCTCTTCAATCTGGAAAAACAAAAACAAAACAAAATTAATAACTTGTAAAGAAAGAAATATTCAATTATGTTATGTATTTGGGAACCTACGTGGCGACTAGGTTAGATAGTGTTAATTTTGATGAGGGTTAATTAGTACATGTTAGGATGACATATCTACAAGTAGAATTGTACCCACAGACAGTTAACGTGATTTGAAACAGAGTGCAACATGTCAAACGCGCTACACAAAACATAGTCACGAGGTGGAAGGAGTCACATTTTCGAGCAAGAGAAACAAAGATTTTAAAAGTACTGAGTCTTTCACGAGAAGCAATACGGACGAGATGCGTCCAATAATGTAGGAATTACCTAACCCGAATGTTGCCGATGCCTTCACTGGTTGCGTTCATTTCTTAAGTTAGTACGTTTGTGAAATAAATAAATAATTAATTAGTTATATAATATATAATCTCTCTCTTTCTTTTAAGTCAATTCTCTCCAAAGAAAAAAAAACATTCCGAATAAACTCAGCGAACGTTTTCTTGTGCCTTTAATGCATGAGGCGTTTATTCGTCTAAATGATTAAAAAACGAAACGATTGACAACCGCTAGACGACACATGTAAACTTTTATTTAACTTAATGCTTTGATCGCTCCTTGGTGAAAACATAACGATTATATTTAACCCATATATTTTGATTAAATTTTCTTAAATTTGTAACATAGCACGGACGCGCGTATGCAAATTCATGCGAAATGACGTCACCGGTAGGGAAAAAAGTCTTTAAAAAGGAGATCAAGTTAGAGATGTAAATAACGTTAGAGATCATAAAGAGGAGGGGGTGGCGTTCGAGAAGACGATTATGTTAGGGACGTCACTGCGGTAATGAGGAAATAAATGTCGTTTTATATTAAAAATGCGAGTTGACATTCTTTTCTAGTCTTGTCTACTTTGCAACTGAGACTACAACGTGTTGGTTCCTGGACAACGTGATACATTGAATTATTACACTTTCTTATTCAGGGATGGTTCAAGTAGTCATATTGGTACTAGCGGCTTAAAAATATGTAATAAATCATTCCGGTTGGGAGAGGATAATCGCTACAATCTTGTCATCGGTGGACAGGCTAATAGCTTATATGTAAATATATCCAAATTTGATGACCAATAGATGTGTACGGATGTAAAATAAAAAGTGGAAGTATGCAGGATCATAAAGAACGTCAATGGAGAATTAAAGTGTTCCTTGTCATGTTCACAGCCTGAATGCAATGCTTAATTGGCTTGAAAAAAACTGTATAGTTAATGATGAAAATCTGAATTATATTAAATGCGAAGTATAAATGTCAAAAGATTCATGGATGACGCCGACTATGTAAATCTTGTTTAGCATGAAAAGGAAAATTACTAAAACTAGATGCATACAGAAAGAGGGTAGAAAATGAACCTTGGGTTTCAGAAGCCTCGTAACTCTCTCATCCTTTATTTTGTCCTTTAGTTCTCACATTTCATAAGTGATATTTAAGGGAGAAGAATTGCTGTTTTCTAGGTCGAAATCTGTAAACACTTATCGCTGGTTTATTTTATTTATTAGCTCAGAATTTTCCTTCTATATGCATGTCTTAACGAAGATTGAGGGCACAATTATCTCAGTGGGTTTTGACCCCCCCCCCCCAAGATAATTCTAGGTCTCGCAGTAAATAGTGCTTAGTATTCTCAAATGGTCACTCATCTGGTATTGGTCAGGTCCATCGTTGCTTAACTTCGGTGATTTAACAAGAACCATTTTGTCAAGATTAACAGTAACAATTAAATGATTTATTTCAACAATCTCTAATATAATAAAACGATAACGGTTTTCTCCCGTAATTTCGACACTATATGAGCCCAAAGAGGCAGCTCCTATACAAAGATTCCGCACTCATCATTTCAAACTCCTACAACAGCGTACTAAGAATACAGCATTTCCTCATACTTCCATAAAAGTTATATTTTTTACTCCTTGACTTACTCTCTCACCACTGTAATCTCAATGGGAGTAGCAAATAATTCCCCCTTTTTATTTTTAGTCCTTCTACAATATTCTAAATCACCGGTTCTTTTATTCCAAGAACTACAAGACACTAGATTATTATCTCACTAAATGCATTAGTTTTACAGATATTACGTTGGTATACCATTTTAAAATACAGTCCGTTTCCTTGTAATTCTAGGTTCAGCAGAATGACGATAGAGCACTAGGACAAAGACTTTAGCGTTAGAATTAGTGGTTCTTCGAATAAGGGAATACTACTTTCCGAACAGGAAAAAAAAACTTCCTTAGTATCGCTATCAGACACGTCAACCGCAACAAAATATTCACTCACAACAATAAACTACATAAATTATTGTTATAACATGTTGTTCCTAATTTTTCCGACTATATTTTCGATCACATGTGCTTGCATTATCTGTGTTAAAGTTAATACATCAACATTGCTCTTGACATATCGAAGGCCTTCGATAAGGTATGGCATAAGGGCCTACTTCACAAGATTTCCAGCTACGGTATTACTGGAATGTTTTCTCAATCATAAAATCATTTCTCTCTGATAGGTTCATAAGAGTAGTGGTTGATGGGCAGAAATCAGAGGCCCATAGTATTAATGCTGGAGTCCCCCAGGGGTCCATCCTGGGCCCAACTCTCTTCCTGATCTACATCAATGATCTCCCAAAACACATACTTAAATCATTCGTTGACATCTATGCTGATGACACGATCATCTATGGCAACACATCAAAGGCCGTAAATTACAAAGTTCTCTCTAATTCTCTCTCCTCTGATCTTGAGCACGTGGTACAATGGATGAAGAGGTGGCTGGACACTTTTAATGCATCCAAAACCAACCTTCTATCTTTACATCATCAACGCTCTGATCCCCATCTGGCATCAATTGAAATGGATGGCTCTCGTCTTAGGGGAGGCTCCATGTTTTGACAAGCTTCTGGGTTTGACCTTTACTCCTGATCTGAAATGGAACACGTACATCAAATCTGTTGCTAGGGACTCTGAGAAAATGGTAGGATCCTTCTACCGTTCCAGAAGATATCTTACTACTGATGAAATTCTCTATCTGTATAAAAGCCAAGTACGTCCAAGGATGGAGTACTGCTGTCCTATCTGGGCAGGAGCTGCTAAAAACAGCCTATCCTACCTTGACAGAGTACAAAATAGACTTCGTGGATTAGTGGGGGATGCCCTTTTGTCTTCCCTGTAACTTCTCTCCCACAGAAGAGACGTTGCGAGCCTGTCTTTGTTTTATCGTTATTTCCATGGCAGGTGCTCGTCTGAGCTCCAATCTCTCGTCCCCCCTCGCCAATCTTTCACGAGAAACACCCGTCTGGCTGAAACTACTGTCAATAATTTCCCCACTCTTTATCTGTGCCTAAATCCAAACGTAGATTCCATGAGCAAAGCTTCTTTCTTAGAACTGCACGCCAGTGGAACTCTCTGCCTCCTGCCTGTTTCCCACCTGACTACAACTTGGACATCTTCAAGTCCAACATAAACAAACTCCTGACAAACCGCCCCCTTAAGTAAGACACTCTATCAAAACCCCCAATACTAATGATTACTGCAATACTATCTCATTGATTACTGTACATGCAATAACCCTTATCCCTGAGTGGCCTTCGGACCTTGATAAGTGGTGACCCCCATGTAAAAAAATCACATGCCCATTGCTACTCCTTCATTATGGTGAGCAGGTAAATAAGCAGTTTGTTTATAACTGCCCGTCAGTCTCTTGTGCTTCTCATGTCGCTGGCATTTTTTCTACGTTTTCAGTAACACCTTCGTCTTTTTCTCTTTCGTCATTCCTTTGACGTGTCTTCGTCTTCTTTTTCGTCGTCTTTTGCGTCTTCGAGATTGAATTTTTCTTCTTTTATTCTTCATTTGCTTCATTCTTTCTATTCTTTCTTCTGTTTTTTTTCTTCGTTATCTTTTTCTTCTCCTTCTTCAGAATCATCTTTCTTTTATTATTATTTTTTATTCTTATTCATCTTCTTTTCCAGCGTTTTCTGTTACTTTTTATGCATTTCCTTCTACTTCTGTTTTAAGTCTTCTTCTTTTGCAACGTTTTCTGTGTCTTCTTCCACTTCTTCGTCTTTTTCATCTTCTTTTTCTTCCTGTACTTATTCTTTTGTGTCTTTTTCTTCTTTTATTCTTTTATAACTTTCTTTTTACGTATTTTTCATCTTCATCTACTTTTTTCTTCTACTTTTTTCTTCTTTTTCTTTTTTCTTCTGCGTTTTTTTTCTTACAGTACGACACAAAGATGTTTGACACATCGGTTCCCGTTAGATTACCGGAGTTAAGCAACGATGAACCTGGCTAGTACGAGATGGGTGCCCATCTAGGACTTCCAGGTGCTGTATGTGCCCTCCGCTTGTCTCAGCATTGCTTCTAGTCGCCCTGGACTGCTCCTTGCCACTAGACTCAAGAAGTGCCGATTTAAGCGAGGTGTGGTTGGCGATTGCGCAACCCTTGCCACATAATTACACGCGCAGCTGCCTCTACAGGGAGTATCCTCTGTCTTTCGAGACTGGACGGAGGCATCGATATTTCTTCTTACACGTTTTTTTTTTCTTTTCCTTCTATAAAATTCTTTTATACAATTTCTTACATGCAGCTAGGAGTTCACCTTATGGATTGACTATATGGTTTATCAGAAATATACATTTAGATTAGACAGTTTAAAGGCTTTAAATTGTAACTCTAAACATTAAAGCAAAACATTAAAGCAAAATATTAAAACTGGTCAAAACATGGATACGTATTATAAGCACGATTTACAGATTGTTTAATGACGTCACTAGCTAACAAATTTGATTGTTAGTTTCTTTAAAGAACATATACTTTTACAATTATTGCATAACTAAACCGATTTTCAAGAACAGAATCAGTTAAAATGCCGAATCCTTTTCAGGCTTTTTACATTTAATAGAAGCGTACTTATGATGATTACGGACCGAGTTGAAATAGTCACGTTGTTATTTATTAAACCACACTTAACATGGGAGGAACCTTACTATTCAGAAAACAATACTTACCGTATACACTTTGATTTTATTTGAACATAATATGTAAAATATAGCACGGTCCGTGTTTTGTACGTATAATGCAATTTGCAATCCGCTCTGATCCATTCGGGCGGAATAAAACTAGGAAACATTACGTTTGGAACGCCTCCTGTAAATTGAATTTATATTTCTATGAGCAAACGTGCGATTAGCGTTAGAGATATCTTCGCGATCTATATAATACTCTCCTTTTTACAATTACAAAACAATTACAAGACATATTAGCACTGAAGTGTAAGAATCAAGCTGTCTTTTATTCTGTTGTCACCGCTGGAAGATGTGACACAAGGTCGGAATTGGAGAGAGTCAAGCCAGCGCCCCTAAAGGAGGAGAACTGACATTTTAAAAAATGCATTCCCTAGTAGGGTCATTTCTAACAGTAAGCAATACCCTACCCCAAAAAACAGGAAGTCAAGGCATAGGAGGGTGGACCAGAACGAATACCTCAGCCTACCAGATAAATGTCATCAAAATGACTTATTTTCTGTAGGATTGATCGTAGATAACGAAATCCTCACTGGAATGTATCAGATATCGAAGCGACTGGACACATGAATGGCGCGAATCATTGTAAGAAAGCAAGCTATTCGAACAAAATCCTCTCATCGTAAAATCTACAGTGGAGAGGTGAGATTTTGCAGCTGGACGTGTTTGTCAAGTTTTTTGTTCGTTTAGAGTATATAAGTCGGGTGGGTCAGGTGTTTCGTCTATTTAGGGTGTACAAGCCGGGTGGGCCAGGTGTTTTGTCTATTTAGGGTGTACAAGTCGGGTGGGTCAGGTGTTTTGTCTATTTAGGGTGTACAAGTCGGGTGGGTCAGGTGTTTTTTCTATTTAGGGTGTACAAGTTGGGTGGGTCAGGTTGTTTTTTTACGCTGTAAAATGCAGTATATTTAGACAAATACATTCTTTGTTTAACAATCGAATATAGGAATACAACACTATGGCGATATGACAGCGGTTAAAGATTGGGGTCTAATAGGTTTCAAATATTTTTTACAGAAGAGTTCAAGAAGAAGAAATTGATACAATAGTACAGATGTGAGGATAATACGCCATTTTTGAAACATGTTTCTAATATGCGGTAAATAACCAAACGAAACCAATCAAATAATTGTTGGACATAAGCAATGCGCGTCTTAATTTAATAAGAGAATAAGTTTTATGCCGTAAAAAATATACGCAATACAGATCGAACTCAGCATGCCGATTTCAAAACTACGCGTTAAGAACTCATACTTAAAACTCCGATATTTTTTGTAGAAAAAAATGACTCAATGTATGCCATAAGTAACTTGAAATTAAAATGCCTGAATCCGTGTTTAATAGAGAAATTGTCAACCACCCCAGCAAAAACAAACTATTCAGTGAAAAACAATGTTATCTATTCTGCGCGATCTACAGCTAATGTTCTTACTAGTTTCACATTGAATCACTGACATAGCATTAGACAACGTTTGGCATAAACGTATATTCCACAGCATTTTCAGCTACGCAATATCTAGAAATGTCTTTTCAGTTATCGAATATTTTCTCTCCGATAGGTTTTACAAGTAATTGTCGATGGGCAAAAGTTCGGAACTAAAAGTATCTATCCTGGCGTGCGTCAAGGATCTATCCCTCTTCGTTATCCTTATCAATGATTTCCCAAATCATATTCTAAGTAACTTCATCGACATATATACAGAGGACACTACCATTTATGGCAACATTTCAAAGGGCTACAACGACCAAGATCTCTCTGAGTCTCTCTCCTTCAATCTTAAGCACGTTATGCAATGGGACAAAGGGTGGCTGATAAATTTTAAATCATCAACCAAGTTTCTCTCTTTTCACCATAAACGCTCTGATTTCAACTCAGTTTCAATTGATATAAATCGCTCTTGTCTCAAGGAAGCTCCCTACTTCGATAAGCTTCCAGGTCTGACATTCACTCCTGAATTGAAATCGAAAACCTACATCAAATCTGTTGCCAAAGTCGGAAAATGGTTGCGTCATTTTATTTCTTCGGAAGATATCTCACTCTCGACGCAATCCTTTACGCCAGATACGTCGTAAAACGTAGTACTGTTGCTATATATGGACAGGAGTTTCTCGAAGCATAATGTACTGCCTTAACAGAGCTCAAAACAGGATTCGAAACTTGGTAAGAAATTTCTTGTTCTCTTTCCTGCAACCACTTTCCTATAAAAGAGACGTTGCGAGTCTGTCCTTACTCTATCGTTATTTACATGGTAGGTGCTCATCTGAGCTTTAATTTATGATTCAACTTTGCCAAAACTTCTTAAAACACATGTCTAGTTACAACGACTATCAGCAATTTCCATTTCTCTCTATCTGTACCTAAATCTAAACGCAAATTCCACGAATAAAGCTTTTTTTCTTGAATTGCCCGCCTGTGAAATTCTGTTCCGTTGGCTTTCGGTTCTTGATAAGAAATTACTCCCTTGTAAATGTAAAGGTGAAGCAAGTATAACTACTACATTTTGTCGCCACATCTAGATTGGTAGATCTACCACTAGTCTCTCGTTCTTAGATAGAGTCCAAAAACGATTCTCAAGTTTAATAGGTCCCGCACTATCGGCCAAGTTTTAACCTCTTCTTTATCACCGCAATCTTGCATCCTTGTATTTGTTTTACAAGTACTTTAATGGCACATGCTCTGATGAACTTTCGCTAAACGGAAATACTCCCTACTAACCCGACAAGAGCATAACCTCACCACTTTACTGTTGAGGTTCCGAGATGATGGGAAGCCTTCTACTTTTATAGTTTCTTCTTTTAGACAATTAGACTTATGAATTCCCTCCCTGTTGCCTGCTCCTGAGTGTATTGACACACAGAAGTTTAAATGCAATGCTCAATTCTGCCCGTTAAATACGAACCCAGATAGAAACCCCTTATGTTTAAAGTGACAATAAGCCTTGTTTGAAGTGAAAAATTAAAAAGAAAAAATTAAATTTCGCAGTAAAGTTCATCCGAGGAATATCTTGTGAATTGATTGACAGAATATAAAAGAAAGAAAATAAAGATCGACGATTCGTTTGCAACTACAATGTCGCATAGCAGTAAGAGATTTCCTAAATTGCCGCGTCATTCATTTACGCGAAAATAAATTGAAAAGCGATGCATTCATTCGAATTATCTGATACAATAGAATTAGGGCACACGAAATTATCGGATTCACGCATTTATGGGGCCTGTATGCTGTTTGCAGGAGAAAATTGGGGAGGGGCAATTTTGTCTTTGAATGCAGTTAACTGTATGTTATAAAGATGCATAAACCGAAAATCCTCCATTTTATAATGAAGACCAAATTCTATTTATTTGTATAAAAATAAATACAATTTGTTATGAATAGACTTCGCATCGAAACAGCTAAGATACTTTTATTCATGCAATCACAAATTTTTGCTGTATTACCATCATAGTAGTAGTAGTAGTAGTAGTAGTAGGAGGAGGAGGAGGAGGAGGAGGAGAAGGGATGAAAGTGAGAAGAAGGGATGAGGGGTGAGAAGAAGGGATGAGGAAGGAGAAGAAGGGGTGAGGGAGGAGAAGAAGGAAGGGCGAGGGAGGAGAAGAAGGAAGGACGAGGGAGGAGAAGAAGGAAGGGCGAGGGAGGAGAAGAAGGGGCGAGGGAGGAGAAGAAGGAGCGTAAAAGAAAGTGGAGAAATTATTATTTGCTTCTACGAAATCCTTGAAACATCAAAAATATTTCATGTCAATTTAGCACAATATTGTCGAGTAGTTTTAGACCCTATACTTATGAATGATCCATGCATACAGACAGCAAATCTCCAATTATAATATAGTTTGTTAGATTTAGTAGTAAGTATTTTTAAATCCTAGAAAATCGCAAGTGACTTAACAGTTAATAGACTGCTGTTTGGTAATGACGACGAATGCCACCATCATAACTGAACGATAAAGTCGAGTTGCGTTTAATTGTAGAGTCTGCATCAATTATGGGAAAGATTAGATCTTAATCGGCCATAATTGCGATCGAAATTTTGTCCGTCTGTCCTCGTAAAACAAAAGAGCGATTTTTATATTGAACACAATCAGCGTTGAGTCAGTTGCCTTAATAAATAAATAAATAAATAAGATAATAACGTGCGTTCAAGGTGAACAACATATTAACCTTACTTATATCAAGTCGGTGTCAAAGTTTTTGCCGGTTTGTATAAAGGGCATTTTAACCATTGTAAGTTATTTTTGCATATTGTTATAATTTAAACATATCACCATGATTATTTTCTTAGTTTTTCTTTCAGATTATTAAAACGTCATTCATATTTTTCTACAATATTTTTACCCATGTCGAGCGGAAAATGTATTCTCTAGTTAACGAAAACGGAATCATCTTCCATCATGACAATGTCCTTAATCACACAGTACTACTGACCAAAGATCTTCTAGGAGAATTAAGTTAGGAAATCTTGCCTTATCCTGCGTATTCTCCTGGCCTAGCTCTCTTGAACTATCACTTATTTCAAAAATTAAAAAACAAAACATTTATATAGTGTTATGTAATCATCACGATAAAAGGTTAAACATGAATTAGATTCATATTTCACATCAAAACATGAGACATTTAACAAGAGAGGCACGTATAAGATCGCTGAGAGATGAAATCAAGGTATTCCATTCCATTTCTTTCAGTTCTTCATGTCTGAAGATCACTAGACAGGGACTTCCTGCATTATCTGCCGATGTTAAAGCTCTCTTCTCCTGGTGTGGAACATCTTTCCGTGGGTAGCACATGCACAAAAGCAGAGATTTCTTTGAAAGTATCTCTGCTGTGTTGCGACCTCTTTTCTATTCACTACCACTTCTTCTCTTTGTCTAGACTGATACGTCAACTCCCTTAGTCACTTGCTTGTGCTTCCCAGTTTGGGATGACAATGTGCCTTACCTCAATGTGGCGTTAAACTACGTCTTTGTACCGGAGTTTTGCACCACCCACTCTTATATTGCCAATTTTGCCCACCTGCATTTTTATTGCCAATTTGGCCCATCGACTCTTTCAGTGCAAAATTTAACCACCGACTCTTTTATTGCCAATTTTGCCCACCTACAGTTTTTTGCTAATTTTGCCCACCAACTATTTATTGCTAATTTTGCCCACCAACTATTTATTGCCAATTTTGCCCACCAACTATTTATTGCAAATTTTACCTACCAACTATTTATTGCTAATTTTACCCACCAACTATTTATTGCTAATTTTACCCACCAATTATTTATTGCTAATTTTGCCCACAAACTATTTATTGCTAATTTTACCCACCAACTATTTTTTGCTAATTTTGCCCACCAACTATTTATTGCTAATTTTACCCACCAACTATTTTTTGCTAATTTTGCCCACCAACTATTTATTGCCAATTTTACCCACCAACTATTTATTGCCAATTTTGCCCACCAACTATTTATTGCCAATTTTGCCCACCAACTATTTATTGCTAATTTTACCCACCAACTACTTATTGCTAATTTTACCCACCAACTATTTATTTCCAATTTTTTCCACCAACTATTTATTGCCAATTTTACCCACCAACTATTTATTGTTAATTTTGCCCACCAACTATGTATTGCCAATTTCGCCCACCAACTATTTATTGCCAATTTTGCCCACCAACTATTTATTGCTAATTTTACCCACCAATTATTTATTGTTAATTTTGCCCACCAACTATTTATTGCCAATTTTGCCCACCAACTATTTATTGCCAATTTTGCCCACCAACTATTTATTGCCAATTTTACCCACCAACTATTTATTGCCAATTTTGCCCACCAACTATT
This sequence comes from Euprymna scolopes, assembly GCF_053919585.1. Taxonomy (NCBI): domain Eukaryota; kingdom Metazoa; phylum Mollusca; class Cephalopoda; order Sepiida; family Sepiolidae; genus Euprymna; species Euprymna scolopes. Next base: position 159,802,239 of record NC_136486.1, read on the forward strand.
TATTGCCAATTTTGCCCACCAACTATTTATTGCCAATTTTACCCACCAACTATTTATTGTTAATTTTGCCCACCAACTATTTATTGCCAATTTTGCCCACCAACTATTTATTGCCAATTTTACCCACCAACTATTTATTGTTAATTTTGCCCACTAACTATTTATTGCCAATTTTGCCCACCAACTATTTATTGCTAATTTTACCCACCAACTATTTATTGCTAATTTTACCCACCAACTATTTATTGCTAATTTTACCCACCAACTATTTATTGCCAATTTTGCCCACCAACCATTTATTGCCAATTTTGCCCACCAACTATTTATTGCCAATTTTGCCCACCAACTATTTTTTGGCTAATATTACCCACCAACTATTTATTGCTAATTTTACCCACCAACTATTTATTTCCAATTTTATCCACCAACTATTTATTGCTAATTTTACCCACGAACTATTTATTGCTAATTTTGCCCACCAACTATTTATTGCCAATTTTGCCCACCAAGTATTTATTTCCAATTTTTCCCACCAACTATTTATTGCCAATTTTACCCACCAACTATTTATTGTTAATTTTGCCCACCAACTATGTATTGCCAATTTTGCCCACCAACTATTTATTGCCAATTTTGCCCACCAACTATTTATTGCTAATTTTACCCACCAACTATTTATTGTTAATTTTGCCCACCAACTATTTATTGCCAATTTTGCCCACCAACTATTTATTGCCAATTTTACCCACCAACTATTTATTGCCAATTTTACCCACCAACTATTTATTGTTAATTTTGCCCACCAACTATTTATTGCCAATTTTGCCCACCAACTATTTATTGCCAATTTTGCCCACCAACTATTTATTGCTAATTTTGCCCACCAACCACCCACCATCGACGCTTCTATTGCCAATTTAGCCTAATCACTCTTCTATTGTCAATTTTACTCACCGACTATTTTATTGCCAATTTTGCCCACCAACCCTTTTTTATTGCCAATTTTACCTAACCAATATTTGTGCCAATTTTCCCACCCGATTCTCCTTTGCCACTTTATTCTACCTACTTTTTTTATTGCCAATTTGCTAACCGACTCTTTTATTGACAATTTTGCCCACCTACTCCCCTTTTTACCAATTTAATCCACCGACTCTTTCATTGCCAATTTTGGAAACCGACTCTTTTATTTATTGTACTCACTCATTGATTGCTAATTTTTCCGATCCACTATTTTTGCCAATTTTTTCACCCGACTCTTCATTTGCCACTTTACCCCACCTGCTTTTATATTGCCAATTTTGTCCACCTACTCTTTTATTGACAATTTTGCCACCCTTCTATTTTGCCCATCGACTCTTTTATGGTCAATTTCGTTCACCTACTCTTTTATTGCCAAACAAGTTATAAAGACTAAAAATATCGCTATTGTTATGAATAATGATTTAAAAAAAAAACAAACAGTTTTTCATTTCAAAATTAAATTTTCAACCGCCAAAAATAACTCAGAAATATATTTGAAATTTGTACGGCACAATCACGTTGACACACCGGTTCTCGCCAGATCACCGAAGTTAAGCAAGGTTGAGCCTGGCCAGTACCAGATGGGTGACCATTTGGGAAGGCTAGGTGCTGTATGTACCTTCGGGGAAGGTTGAGCGTGGGGCCAGCACCCTCACACAGTGAAAATAACTTAGTCGCTACAAAAGCATTTACAAAAGTTGTAGATGGCCTTAGGGGCTCAAGGCTATGGTATGGTATAGTGAATATTTGAAATAATTCGAGTTTTACTGAATGTAAGTATAGGATAGAAATGTTAATAATAATAATAATTAGAAATGTTAATAATAGAAATGTTAATAATAGAAATGTTAATAATAAAATAATTCTTGTTTACTGAATGTAAGTATAGGATAGAAATGTTAATAATAATAATAATAGAAATGTTAATAATAGAAATGTTAATAATAGAAATGTTAATAATAGAAATGTTAATAATAAAATAATTCTTGTTTACTGAATGTAAGTATAGGATAGAAATGTTAATAATAATAATAATAATAATAGAAATGTTAATAATAGAAATGTTAATAATAAAATAATTCTTGTTTACTGAATGTAAGTATAGGATAGAAATGTTAACTAAAGAGTACTGGTCAGGTTTATATAAGGCGACTAATAACACGGCTTAGAAAACTAATAAACATATTCATAGCTTTACTTTGTGAATCGAAATATTGATGCTAAGATGTTAACAATTACCTCGTTTATGCAAGATCAGCAAACATTTACGAAACATAATCTCAGCTGTTGTTTTAATATTAATTCCTTAATGGTTTAGTATTAAAAATGATATTTTCGCTTTGACAAAATTTACGTATGTAATGTGAAAGTTATCCAACTCCCCCAAATGGAGTATTCTGAATTAGTGCGAAAATAAAGATGTTTCCAAACTTGAATCATTTCTCCTTTTCCGATTGAGGATGGAAAAAATACTATTAGAGTGTCGGAGAGATCCCCTAATTACTGAGTGCAGACTTTGTTGGGAATATGTAGATTCTGCAAAAAGGAAATTTAGAATGAAAAACTTATAAGAGCCATACTTTTTGAATTAACATCAGAGACGAGAAAAATAGTTCACCTAGTCGAGACAGCGACTACGAAAATATTGAAAAAAGAGGGTTCTATCATTATATATATATATATATATATATATATATATATATATATATATATATATATATATGGAATTCTCTTTTGAAATTAGACACTTTCTAGAAGTCGGACTATGTAGGTGCTGAGGCTGAAATAGGTTAAATTTAGTTTGTTTTTTTTTCAGGAATTTAAACCGCATTCTTTATTTTTATTTTTACATTTTTACTCAATGCTTCTTTAGACATATATATATATATATATATATATATATATATATATATTAGCATTTTAGACCATAAAAATCGGGAATAAGTTATAGCTCGTTGGCTTAGAATGACTGTTTTATGCAAAATTGGTGGTTAAATATGGTTTTTGCATTAAATAGTAATCTCTGCGTCTACTATTATATTATATGAAAGGAAATTTGTCGGTGTGTATTCGTTCCCTATGGAAAACGGTTGGGTTAATTTTTTTAATTACACACAAATGTACTTGAAGTGTTTGAGGTGTTCTCGCGTAGATTTTGTATCGAAATACTTATGATAAGTATCGAAAATCGATAATCGAAATAATTCGATTAAATAAGGAAGTTCGAGCTTGACTTACGTTAACACTTTTGTACAAACTAACATCATAAGTTCATTTGAGAAGTGGTATCAAGCTGAAAGATTCATTGAATTAAATCAACTGTGGATTCTTTTTTAGGATATAGGCGCGTTCGAAATGAATGTTTCTTTTTAGAGCACAATTCATCCATGATACTTGACTGTTGTACGTTTAACTTTAATTCCAGAACCATAAAAAAAGTCAGCGATATCGAGGTAGTAGTTTCCAAGAAAATGTCAGCGTGAATGTTATATTGTGGTGACTGGTCTATATTACTCTCTATTTGTCTATAACTGTGCAACAAATAGCATACGACTCAGTTCGCTGCACTTCATCATAACAAAAGTCCGTACAAAATTTCAGCTAGATCGGTTAAGTAGTTTCCGAGAAAAAATGAAACAGAGAGACGGACAGGCAGACTAAGAGAAATATATGTATATGTACACATATGTGTGTGTTTGTGTGTGTGTATAATCAGATAGAGAGGGAGAGAGAGAGAAAGAGACAGTGAGATAGAGAAGTAATTAGAAAATAAGGAAAGAAAATTAAATTTATATGAAATTAAATAACGATTTTTTTTCTTTTCATTTCATATTAATAAGCTATTTTTCTTCCCTTTTTTCATTTCTTAAAACTTCCCAGCTTCAAACGTTTTTTACTTATTATCTGCTCTTTATTTAACTTCATCGACTCTGACGTTGTTTTCTATTAATATGAACATGAATTTTACCCGCCACTTTTGACAGACGGTGTACACCGTATACATTCACATATATATATATATATATATATATATATATATATATATATATATATATATATATATATATACTTTTTCGCTTTCATGTATATATAGGTGTATAATTCATTCCACTTAATCCGCTCTAATCCTTTAATACAGTATTAACGTGTTGAATGAGACTCGTGGGCTACTGCTATCTGATTGAGTGTCATTATAAGACATAATATAGAAACATAATTATTATCCATTGTTAATTACGCGCTGAATTGCCTTCACACAATCTTACGTTATATTACGAACCTAAACATTAAAACAGGTGTTTCCTCTTCTCCGGTGATCAAATTCTCTCTACTTATGATTATATCATTATTTATTCCAAGGAATGTTCTCTTTCCGTATCCCATGCTTTAAGATATTAGTATCAGTTATTTTTTTTTCTTATACACTAATGTATCACTACTTATAAAAGTCAGAAACTATTTAAGGATAAAGATTAATGAGACTGACGGTGGAGTTAAACGTATAGAAAACTATGGGCGAAATGAGGAGTATTTAATTATTTGAGAAGGTGGCTTGACAGATTCTAGCCAGTTTAGAAATATATGCGCGATATTATGCTTAATAGATGGGAAGTTCTTGAAGCAAATAGAAGTTCAACTTGGTTTTAGCTGCATTTTCTCGTAATGATTGTAGCTAAACCTGCTATTGCCCCAGGACGCTTAGTCTGAAGTGATGTTTTGTTTTTGCTATATTGTATTAATTTTTAGGTATTATTGTATTCTGAAACAAAATAACTATTGTAAAAGAGTGATTGTATACTATTAGTTGAAGACAAGTAATTAAATAAATAAGTTGGTTGGTTGTTTCTGTTTTACGGCATATCAACCCTTTTCAGGTTATTTAATGCCGATAATCCAGTGTTCTTGAAGAATTTCTTTTTAATAGAATATATTTTTTTCAAGTCATTTTCTATTTAACCCATAGTTGGGACCCTAACAGGTACAACCACTCCGGGTCAGAGTGGACCTGGGAGCAATGGCAACTAAAGGGTGGCTCCACACTACCAAAAGCCCGCAAACTGGGGCGTAAACTATGTACGATGAATAAAATAGAATTTCAGAGTCGACTGAATAATTCAAACACATAGAGTTACAAAGAATTATTCAAAAAGTGCTCCATAAAACATGTGTAGTAAATTTATGATTATTTATTTGTTCGTGTGTATTTAATTGTATATATATATATATATATATATATATATATATATATATATATATATATATATATATATATATATATATATATGATTAGGGTTTTTTTTTAAAGAAATTCAGCAGAGTGCTTAATTAAAAGGAAAATCCGAAATATAAGAGCGCATTTATATTTTGTGTACAGAAAGTTGTTAGATAAGACAAGTTATTGGTGCCGTCGGTTTCAAGCCCGATAATTAGAACCGTTTAAGATATTCATATCAAACTCTCTTCAGTGACGAGTATTGGCTGAAGAGAGTTTGATATGGATATCTTAAACGGTCCTTATTATGGGTCTTAAAACTGACGATACCAATGACTTGTCTCATCTAACAACTGTCTGTACACAATATATATACATATATATATATATATATATATATATATATATATATATATATTGTGCACCTGAATATTGTTCAATGGTTAACAACCAAAGTGACAGAACTTTTTCATGACCTTCGTTAAAAGGCCTGTTCAAGAAGTCTTGTTTATCTACTAGCGTAAGACATGTTGGTAATAAATCACACCTTAGCAGATAAACAAGGAGATTCTACGTGTAGACATGTGAAAATAGAAATTTCTATATTAAATTATGCTTTACCGTTATTTTCATTGCAAATTCTTATCTGAGCTCTACTGTATGGTTCTCCACCAAACTTTTTTTTAAAAAGCACTTGTCAAGCTAGAACTCTGCCAACAATTTTCCTTACTCTAAATTTAAACAAAAAATTCAATGAACAAAGTATCTATCCTAGAAAATCCCGCGTGTAGAACTGTTTCACTGACCTGCTTCTCAGCTGATTACAACATGAATGTTTTCAAATGCAATTTCAACAAGTTCTTACTGTCTCACTCCTATAAATAATCAAATTATACCCAAATTCTCCCCAAAACAATTACTAAACGTTTGTCTAAGTAACCGTCTTACACTCATTAAACATTGTCCTCGAGTCGCTTTCAGATCTTGATAAATGGCGATTCCCTTGTAAAAAGAATGTAGCAGTTGGTTCGTATTTTACAAAGAGGATACTGATGTTTCTGTTCATGTCGTTTTCAAGGTGGGAAATTCAAATTATACAAACACTCGTTTAAACTAAAATTCAAAATGGATGACAAATCTGTCTTGATAAATAAATATCAAATAAATAAAAATACTTGATTATTTGGTCCAAAGTGAGAAATACGTTTTACAGAATAAAATGTATGTATAACATAAAATGTTTGCCCTGATAAAAATTCCAAATTTAATTCTGAACGTATATAAAAATGAAAGTTTTAAGACATTTTTTTGATTTGTTAATATTGAAATATTAACGACTGGAAATCGCCTCAAACTTTTTTTTATTTTTTGGAAAAATTAGACGAATACAATCAAACATGAATAAATAATGCAACAACTATATTCTTATATTTATTTCAGAATATTTTTTATAATGCAAAATTTTGTTGATTTATTCATTAAACATTTTTATTTTCTAAAATAATTTATTGTTTTTTTTATCTTAAATTGTTTATTAATGTCCCCTACTCATGAATTTTGGCGTTTGTTTTTAAATTGTAACTATTTACAAATAAATAATTTAAGGTTAACTAAATAGTTTGAAACTACACATCATTTTTCACGTTCTAAATCGGTGACAGAGAAATCCTTCGACATTTGGACAATTTTAATTTTTATCTAGTTCCGTTTGGGAGTTTTGTTTTCTTCCCATTTAAAACTGATATTGTGCTTAACTACGCCCTTGAGACAAGTAAATAGTAATATACGTAATTACACATATAGCTATGTTTTTCAAAACAAATAAGTTGGTATTGTAATTTAATATATATATATATATATATATATATATATATTATAATTTTCAGTTAAATTATATATGATTAACAAAAAATTAAAGGTTTGACATTCATAATCATCTACATTCCTTTGTCAAACAATAATTTTTTTGAATATTATACAGAATTTAATTCAAATTTTCCATTTTTATTATAAATAAATGTTATGGGGAAAAAATTGGGTTCAACGTTAAAGAAAATTGACCTCTGCGGTCTCTACTAAATTACTCAGCCAATTTGTTCTTTAAACTAAACTTGCCCCAATACTTACAAAACTCTTTAAGCGTTGCCTTAAGGAGAAATGCTTCCCAACACCCTGGAAAACCTCATCAGTATGCCCTATATTTAAGAATTCAGGTGAAAAGTCATCTCCCTCTCAGTACAGACCAATAAGTCTCCTGTGTGTCATGAGTAAGTTGTTGGAATCCATATTAAATAAAGAAGTAGTCAACCACCTCAACAGAAACAACCTTCTTAGTGACATGCAATATGGTTTCCGCTCTGCAAGATCTACAGCAGATGTGCTAACGGTTATATCACATAGGATTAGTGAATCTCTTGACAAAGGCTTCCTTTCTATGGCAATTGCTCTTGACATATCGAAGGCCTTCGATAAGGTATGGCATAAGGGCCTACTTCACAAGATTTCCAGCTACGGTATTACTGGAAATGTTTTCTCAATCATTAAATCATTTCTCTCTGATAGGTTCATAAGAGTAGTGGTTGATGGGCAGAAATCAGAGGCCCACAGTATTAATGCTGGAGTCCCCCAGGGGTCAATCCTGGGCCCAACTCTCTTCCTGATCTACATCAATGATCTACCAAAGCACATACTTAAATCATTCGTTGACATCTATGCTGATGACACGATCATCTATGGCAACACATCAAAGGCCGTAAATGACAAAGTTCTCTCTAATTCTCTCTCCTCTGATATCGAGCACGTGGTACAATGGGTGAAGAGGTGGCTGGTCACTTTTAATGCATCCAAAACCAAGCTTCCATCTTTACATCGCTAACGCTCTGATCCCCAGCTGGCATCAATTGAAATGGATGGCTCTCGTCTTGGGGAGGCTCCATGTTTTGAGAAGCTTCTGGGTTAGACCTTTACTCCTGATCTGAAATGGAACACGTACATCAAATCTGTTGCCAGGTACGCTGGGAAAATGGTAAGATCCTTCTACCGCTCCAGAAGATGTCTCACTACTGATGCAATTCTCTATCTGTATAAAAGCCAAGTACGTCCAAGGATAGAGTACTGCTGCCACATCTGGGCAGGAGCTGCTAAAAACAGCCTATCCTGCCTTGACAGAGTACAAAATAACTTCGTAGTTTAGTGGGGGGTGCCCTTTTCTCTTCCCTGCAACCTCTCTCCCACAGAAGAGACGTTGCAAGCCTGTCTTTGTTTTATCGTTATTTCCATGACAGGTGCTCGTCTTAGCTCCAATCTCTTGTCCCCCCTAGCCAATCTTTCACGAGAAACACCCGTCTGGCTGAAACTACTGTCAATAATTTTGCCACTCTTTATCTGTGCCTAAATCCCAACGTAGATTCCATGAGCAAAGCTTCTTTCTTAGAACTGCACGCCACTGGAACTCTCTGCCGCTTGCCTGTTTCCCACCTGACTACAACTTGGACATCTTCAAGTCTAACATAAACAAACTCCTGACAAACCTCCCCCTTAAATAAGACACTCTATCTAACCACCCAATACTAATGATTACTACAATACTATCTCATTGATTACTGTACACGCAATAACCCTTTTCCCTGAGTGGCATTCGGGCCTTGATAAGTGGTGAACTCCATGTAAAAAAACAACATTTAAAATTGTACATAAAATGTGTTCAAACATAGTACAAGCTTTTTAACTGGTTTTTGGCCGAAAATTTGGTTACAAAAGGGATCAAAGTTCAAAATATTTGATCTTTGCGGTCTCTAGCAAACAATTCAGACAACTTTCGGTCCAAACATGTGAAATTTTACATAAAAGGGAATCAGACATGTAGCAACCTTTTTTATCAGCTTTTTGGGCAAAAATTTGGGTACCAAGAGGTCAGAGTTGCAAGATTTAACCTTTCTATACTCTACCAAACTCCTTCGCCAATTTGGGGTCTAAATACTTGAAATTTTAGATGTAGGTTACCTGGACATGAGTCAAACTTTTTAATATATACATATGCACATAAAGTTATAAACAGTACATAGGGCCCGAGCAAAGCCAGTTTTAACGACTAGTTAATAGTAAATAAAATTCATTTACAATATTAATCGTGCTCCTTATTTTTTTTAATATATTTTCTTTTTTGTTTGTTTGTTATTTTATTTTCTAATGCTTTTTTTTAATCTCATTAATTATCGACAATCTGACTGTTCGATAGATATTGCTTGAACGTACATGAAGTCTTCTTTAATAAAGTCGTCACTCTCCATGTTTTGGGGAGAGTGGGTGATAGCACGATCAAACGAGTCCTCTAATAACTTCTGTAAAATATTAATTCAAATTAGAATATCGTTTTTAAAACCTCGCTAAAATTGACAGAAAGATCTATGAAAATTTAATATAATTACCAGTTCCTTACTCTCTCTCTCTCTCTCTCTCTCTCTCTCTCTCTCTCTCTCTCTCTCTCTCTCTCTCTTCAATTCATGTTTGAATGACTGGGTTTCTTTGTTTGTATTAGTTAAAACGCAAAACTAAAGTAACTGCGTTCACTTTTTAAAATGTCCAATGAAACCGCCTTTTGTTTCGTAATAGCTGAACCGCCGTACAAAAGCCACGCTTGAGCCACACCGCATGCATATTCATAATTTTAGTTGCACTATCATCCCGACTTATTTAATATCCAATCACAATGAAGTACCGTTCACTCCCACGTGATGTATTTAAATATCAAATCGTCAGTTTAAAATAATCGCACCTACGAACAATTCTCGACAATCTACTGTATAACGCCAAATGTCAATTGCAAAGGTAAAGTCATAGCTCAACTGGTTAAACCGTTGGATTTATTTACCAAACTGGTTTCCAACCTGATTGGAAGCTGTACAAAACTTGCAAAATCATAAGAATTTTAAAAAAAAATTGCAAAGCCATAAGAAGAAAAAAAAACATATTTGTTTTAGCAGATCTCTTGTAATGTTTCGCATTTAGGTTCAGAATCAAAAGCAATAAGTTATTCACAAACTCTAGGAAATGATACTCGTAAAATACTAATAATAAAAACATATCACATTTAATCAGATTAAATTAGATCATCCAAAGTTTTTAACTGAATTTACGAAACTAAAATTATTAAGACACCATATTCAGCCATCAACAATACACATTTATCCCTCTTGTAAATAAACGTTCATTTTAAAATTGATGTAGTCATATAAATTCTCCTCGTATTATGAGCCGACGTAGACAGACCGGCAATATAAAGAATTGAGAGAGCTCATTATTTTTTATTAGAAATTATTTCACGAGCATAGCTGTGGGTGGCTTTGTTTACTAAAAGTGCCATAACGATATTAAAGAGACGGGTCGAACAGACAGTGCAGTCGTTGGCATAGGGTGATGTCGTTGGATTGCAACATTACAGAACAGTTCGTGGAACGCAATATTGGGGTAAGATTCAGACGGGATCCAGAAAGTGTAGTTCTGGGTGGTAGAGAGGGCAGATCAAAATGTGTTTCTCTGGATCCCAGAGAGAATGGATCGGGAGTTCTCGTGAAGATGATGAGAAGAAGCAAATGACGTCCAGACTGTAGTGGAATGGGGTCGTAAATGGATGATAACATTTAATGCTACTAAGACTAAGCTGCTTTCCTTTTAAGAATTAGAGGAAGCTTTCCCAACCACCGATATTCATGACAAATAACACCCTACCTGAGAATTCCTTCTCCAAACTCCTTGGCTTAACATTCAAAGGAAATATGAACTGACACAAATACATCGAGAACGTTGCGAATACTGTTGCAAAGGTATGTTCCCTCTACCATGCTAGAAGAGAGTATTCTGTCCCTTTACAAAATTCGCCCATGCATGGAGTATTGTTGCCAAATCGGGGCTGGTGCATCTACTTCTAGGATCGAAAGAAGAGTCTCAAATAAATCCTGCTTTATCAATGAAAACTTAACTCCTGTCCAATCATCGCCTCAGTGTTGCATCCCTGTGCCTATTTTACAAGTATTTTAATGGAATATGATGGACTAATTGTATTTATGCCCCTTGAGGTACATACCCTCGAACAACCTGCTTAGCAATAAAATTGTGCCCTTCACTGTTGAGGTACCTAAATGCCAAAATTTCTATTCTAATAGTTTCTTCCTTCGAACAGCAAGAGTTTGGAATTCCCTTTCTGTTGCAAGCTTCCCTGACTGTACTGATATGCAGAAGTTTACATGTAACGTAAACCGATATCGTGTTCATTTTCTCTAAGCATAGTCCCAAATATTAGTTCCTTACGACAAGTGGCGATATGACCTGTATGGATGAACGTGAAAAAAAAAAGATCATAGTAAAATAAAGACCCACCCTCTTTCTAAGATAACGAGAAATAATGACGTGACTTCGACTGCAGTAAAATCATTGTGGCTGAATAAAACCCAATTGTCAAGAAAAGAATAGATACTTTTGTCTCTTGTTATGTGTCTAGAAAGTCTTTGTTTTCACATGCGAGTAAAGGTGGGAAACAAGCAACTCCAGAGGCACCAGAACGAGATAAAAAAAAAAGTGCATTCGCTTAGGTTTTTCTAAACCCCAGAATAGAGAGAGAGAAAAAGAAAAAAGGGAATTATCTCTATGATGAAGAATGAAACGTTAAGCGTTTATAGACTCAAGTATACATATTAATTAACGAGACATATATTTATATATATATATGCATACACTTACATACGCATACATACACACATACATGCATATACACAGACATATATACATACACAAGCATACACACATACATATACATATATATACATATATATATACATACACAGACATATATATACATTACACATAAATATATATGCATACACATACATATATCTATAATATAAAGCTGAACGTCTGTGTGTGTGCCTGGTCAAGAATAGGCTCCTATATTGATGACTATTATAGAAAACTAATTATATTTAATGATAGAAGATGTATCAAGACACATGAATGGGTATGTTTGATCTGGCATAATGATGATTCATTAAAATTGTGGGGGTCTGCGTTCGCGCCTGGCCTCCATAGAATGGAAATAGGCACAAACTTTAATAAAGACTATTCATATCTATCTGCGTAAGTATACTTTGATAATTATGTTTCAGTTTGAAGAAATATGGTATAATAAAATTATGGGGTGTTCGTTCACGCCTGACCTCCATGGAATGGAAATATGGCACAAAGTTTAACAAGGTTTTTAAATATAGATCCACAGAATATTGAGATAAGTGTTTCAGTGTGAACAGGTATGGTATAATAAATTATGGGGTTTATCTATTTTATTTTTACTTTCATCATATTTTGCTTTGGTTTTGATACCCCCAAATTCGAAGCTATCACTTTACAACCCTCCCTTTTCATAACCTATCATATTTTCATAAATAAGAGTCCATTTTCTGTAGGCTGTTTTTGAAACCAGTCAACGACGGGTACTTTTGCTAGTATATACATTCTTTTTTACACAGTGATCACCACTTATCAAGGCCCGGAAGCCACTCAAGGATAAGGGTTATTGCAAGTACATTACGTTAGTGTGGAGATTTGATGAAGTGTTTAATTAAGGGGGCGGTTCATTAGGAATTTGTTCACATTGGACTTGAAGACAACCAAGTTGTAGTCCGGAGGGAAGCAGGCAGACGGAACAGAGTTCCACAGGCGTGCAGTTCTAAGAAAGAAGCTTTGTTCATGGAATCCGCGTTTTGATTTAGGCACAGATATAGAGTGGGGGAAATTTTTCACAGTGGATTCAGCTAGACGGGTGTTTTTCGTGAAAGATTGGCGAGGAGGGGGGCAGAGATTGGAGTTCAGACGAGTACCTGCCATGGAAATAACGATAAAACAAGGATAGGCTCGCAACGTCTCTTCTGTGGGAGAGAGGTTGCAGGGTAGAGAAAAGGTTATCCCCCCACTAAGCTACGAAGTCTATTTTGTACTCTGTCAATGCAGGATAGGCTGTTTTTAGCAGCTCCTGCCCAGATATGACAACAGTATTCCATCTTTGGCTTTTATATAGATAGAGAATTGCATCAGTAGTGAGATATCTTCTGGAGCGGTAGAAGGATCCCACCATCTTTCCAGCGACCTTGGCAACAGACTTGATGTACGTGTTCCATTTCAGATCAGGAGTAAAGGTCAAACCCAGAAGTTTGTCAAAACACGGGGCCTCATCCAGACGAGAGCCATCCATCACAATTGATGCCAGCTGGGGATCAGAGCGTTGATGTAAGGATAGGAGTTTGGTTTTGGGTGCATTAAAGGTAACCAGCAACATCTTCCCCCACTGAACCACGCGCTCGATATCAGAGGAGAGAGAATCAGAGATAACTTTGTCATTTACAGCCTTTGATGTGTTGCCGTAGATCGTCTTGTCATCTTCATAGATGTCAACGAATGATTTAATTATGTGTTTAGGGAGGTCATTGATGTAGATCAGGAAGAGAGTTGGGCCCAGGATTGACCCCTGAGGGACTCCAGCATTTATATTGCAGGCCTCCGATTTTTGTCCATCTACCACTACTCTTATGAGCCTATCGGATAGAAATGATTTAATGATTGAGAAAACATTTCCAGTTATACCATAGCTGGAAATCTTGTGAAGTAGACCCTTATGCCATACCTTGTCGAAGGCCTTTGATATGTCAAGAGCAATTGCCCTAGAAAGGAAGCCTTTGTCAAGAGATTCACTAATCCTGTGGGATATAGCCGTCAGCACATCTGCGATAGATCTTGCAGCGCGGAAACCATATTGTGTGTCACTAAGAAGGTTATTCCTGCTGAGGTGGTTGACTATTTCTCTATTTAATATAAATTCCAGCAACTTACTCATAACACACAGGAGACTTATTGGTCTGTACTTAAAGGGAGTTTACTTATAACATATATATATATATATATATATATATATATATATATATATGCATAAACATACACGAACAGACATCCAAATAAACAAACATGGCGTCGAATGGTTCAGGGTCGCCTGACGAAGTCTCATTGACTGAAACAGATAGCTGTTTGTAGCGACCATATGTAACTATTTACCCTCGAATAAATAATAATAATAATAATAATAAAAATAATATATATATGTGTGTGTGTGTGTGTGTGTGTGTGTGTGTGTGTGTGTGTGTGTGTGTGTGTATAATAGGACGTAATGTACTTGCAATAACCCTTATCCCTGAGTGGCTTCCGGGCCTTGATAAGTGGTGATCACTGTGTAAAAAAAAAAAAATAGGACAGTAAATGGATATATTTAATCTGAATTTCGTACGGTATACATACATGCATACATATAAATATCTACATATATATATATATACACATGTATGTATGTATGTATGTATGTATGTATGTATGTATGTATGTATGTATGGTTGTCAAGGTTTGGTGTGGACGTGTGTTAAAAGCACACTGATATCTTAGCGTCATAATGTGCTTCTCCCAGACAAATCAACCCCACGTGCACGTCGTGACCACTGCTACGCAGATGGTGCTCTGATGAACGGCGAGTGTTCTGCGCCATATAAGTGAACCTCCACTGCCTTGTGCGCCAAGGTATTTTAACTGACATTAACCTCCAGAAGAGCTTAGGCTCCGTTGGCTGCGGCATGCATGAGCCACCGACGTGTGGAGTATGCTCTGGTGCCCAGCAACCTAAGTGTCAGTCATGGATAAAATGGCATGGGGGATGAATAGGGCTTCCATAAGCCATGGTGAAAACCTCTTTAGTAGAAGGAAAACTCTGATATAAAACCTGCATATAACTATAAGAAGCTTCAAGCACAGGCATTATTTGATATGCAATGGAATACACATTTTACCATCAGTGTGCATCTCGATAACAAAAGAGCTGGCTCTAACCTAAAACCGCAAACAAACATTCAATAAAGTCTAATACATACAGTGCCACGCAAAAGTATTCGATGCATTACATTTTTCTTCATAACTTTAATTAGGGTTCAAGATTTTACCTAAAATTTGGTCAGTATATTCCTATTACTATTCTAAATTATATTTGGAGTAGTAATTACAAAATCAAAGTTTAGAAA
The DNA here is from genome assembly GCF_053919585.1 of Euprymna scolopes. Taxonomy (NCBI): domain Eukaryota; kingdom Metazoa; phylum Mollusca; class Cephalopoda; order Sepiida; family Sepiolidae; genus Euprymna; species Euprymna scolopes. The sequence goes on from NC_136486.1 coordinate 159,817,575, forward strand.
GTTTATATTGAAGGGAAAATATGAATTAACAAACGCAAAAGTATTGGAAACACTTTTAAAAAAAAATTTTCTTAATAAATTTAAATGACTTTTGCTTAGTGTGTTGCAATAATGAAAACGAGTTATCTCTGACCAATCAGAGCTTTATATTAAAATAATTTTATAAAATTCTTCCAATTTGGGCTAACCCCTTCAAAGTCAACCAGTTCGTTTATAAAAATGCCTAAAACTAAAGGGTTGTCAATAGACATTCGTCAAAAATTCATTGATAAGCACAAAGAAAGAAAAAGGCATCGAATAATAGCAAGGGAACTTAATCTACCACATGATACAGTTGGGACGTTATTAGAAAGTTTAAAACCGCTGATTAAGCTGTTGCAAATCTTCCTAGATGTGGTCGGCCAAGAAAATTAAACGGACAAAAATTAAGCAGAAAGGTACAAAAAGAAATTCTTACTCGTGGTGAAATTCAAACCGACCTCAGAGAAGCTGGGATTAATGTGAGCAAGGAAACAATGAGTAGAGTTCTAAATCGTACAGGTTTTGTATGAAGGTTCCCAAGAAAGGTTCCATTAGTGAAGCTTAAACATATCAGATCACGTTTGAATTATGTTAAAACATATGGTGAACAACCCCAAGAATTTTGGAACAAGTTAATCTTGTCAGACGAAACGAAAATCGAAAGCTTTGGAAGAAACACAGCAATACATGTATGGCGTAAAAGTGGCACCGTCTATAACAAAAAGAATACCATTCCTACGGTAAAGTTTGGCGGTGGTTTGAATATAGTATGGGGGTGTTTTTCATCCAAAGGTACTGGTGAACTAGAAATCATCAATGATAGAATGAATGGACGTATTTACAGGGAGATTTTGAAGAAAAAACTCCAGAAATCTGATGATTTGTTGGGACATAATAACAATTTCGTGTTTCAGCAGGACAATGATCCCAAGCATACTGCCAAACTAACCAAAGAATGGCTTAGAAATAACGGAATTGACGTTCTTATTTGTCTCAGTCAGTCTCCAGACCTCAACCCAATTGAAAATTTGTGAAAAATATTAAAGATCAATGTTCACAAGAGGAATCCACAAAATATTCAACAACTAGAACAGTTCTGCAAAGAAGAATGGCGCAAAATACCTTCATATATTTGCAAAAAAACATGTGTGCAACTATAGAAAGCGATTGGAAGCTGTTAAACGCAATAAAGGCTATGCAACCAAATATTAAATCAATGCATCCAATACTTTTGCGTTAGCTGATTTATATTTTTCCTTTAATATAAACTTTCTAAACTTTAATTTTGTAATTACTACCCCAAGTATTAATGAGAATAGTAATAGGAATATACTGACCAAATTTTAGGTAAAATCTTGCACCCTAATTAAAGTTATGAAGAAAAATGTAATGTATCGAATACTTTTGCGTGGAACTATATATGAACGTCAATGACAATAAGGGCTCTGGCTAACTTGTGTCAACTGCGGGCAGATGTGCAAGACTGTGAGCGGTTTGAAACGGCATATAGTGGCGCTCATGTCAGCACCATGATTGCACAAAGAATGCCTGGGTTTGGCTGGGCTTAAAAGCCACTTTCGTGCGGCTCACTGCTGAGCTGTTTTCATGCTTGAATTTTCTAATTCAATATTAAGTAATGGCAATATTCAAGAGCAAATTTGCTGCCATCATGTATGTATGGATCTATATTTGTCCAATAATAATTACTCCCGAGTAAAATATATAATTTAATATTTCAGTCTTACTTATTAACAAAATCTTTTTAAAAACAATGAAGACCTTTTATTCAGCACGAAAAAATATGCCCCGGGATCAGGTTTTTTCCTTCGACACAAAAAGCAACAAATTATTTTTTAGATAGTTTGTTTACTGTTTACTGATGTGTTTCTCTGGTCCTCTGCAGGTATGGAAAGTAACCACCCTCAGCTAGCTATTGCTAATTGCCTGAGGCGCTTCTATCAAGGAATATTGAAGGGAATGACCAGGAATATTTTTCAGGTCAGTGATCTGCTTCTATGACGCTGGCTCATCAAATCCTACTTTCCGAGCCTTGTGCCACATCATTCCACCGTGAAATAGATTAATAGCGACAAGAAAATGCGTACTACCTGCTCTATCTCAGAAATCTTTTGCATGGACTTCATATGACTATATTTGAAAGGCTATAAAGACATTATTGCTCGCATGGATGCGAACTTCTAATTAGTTTTTTTCTATTGCAGCTAAAATGCCAACCTTACAACAAACCCTCTATTAAAATTAACCCCTCCCTCCTATTAATGTACACGTGCTTATTCATATGTGTCTGTGTATTATTCCATCCGGTTCATTTATCTCAACGTATGTGACAAATTCCTAATTTCCAGCAAACGAGATTAGCCACAAACAATAACAATTGAAAATGTGTATATAAAGATTCTTGTCAAGACTTGAAGAAATTATATATATATATATATATATATATATATATATATATATATATATATATATATTCTCCTGTTTACATCATTTATTCGCTAATTCATTTAATATATACTAGCTCAGATACTCGATCTGAGCAGACAGTATCATAATACGCATGTGCTATTTCGCTTTTTAATTATCTATCAAATATATTTATTGGCGTAAAGCAAGTACTGACCCGTTTGAAATTCAAGATTATCGCTTAATAAAAACAATATATATGTAAGAAGAGTTCCATAAACTGGCGCCACACCAAATAAATGAAGAGGGTCAAGGATAGGAAACCTAGGAGAGAAAGCACTAACCGGACCTCCACCGGATAGGTGCGAAAAGAACTTGGACGTTTAAAAGGCTTATTTTCACCTAAATTTCATTGAAAACTAATGGTCGCTACCAACGAGAAATTAATGGTAAACATCTATTGCGATAATGCAAACTTATTTGCAAAAGTTATTGAAATAAATGGTGAGTACTGGAAATGTGGAGAACTTGTCATCACTCAGATTCTACATGTTTTCATCAAAGAGAAATCTTTAATGTTTGAAAACACATAGTAAGTTAAGTCCACATGAGTGCCAAATTCGAACTGGGCATATATAAATGCAAAACAAATGAAACAAAATGGCGCACCAAAGCGAACTGGTACACCAAAAGAGAAAAGTGTTTATTCCCCCTTCCACTCCTCCTTTTTCCTATCCCTACTCTCTTTATTTACACCTTCTCCCTTTCACTCTCCCTTTTCCCATCATTTTTTCGTTCTCATTCTTTTTCCTTTTTCTCTTCTCCTTCCCTTTCCTTTTTCCTCTCTCTTTCTCTTTCACTCTTCCTTTCCCTCTCCCTGTCCCTCTTCACCCCCAAAAAGTTCTCTCTCTCTCTCTCTATATATATATATATATATATATATATATATATATATATACTCCCTTTTCCCCGTCACCCTCCCCAAAAAGCTTGCGTCAGGACGACTGGTACAGCACAAAAATGTCGAACGGTCAAGCAATGGAAAGATCAATGAGAAAAAGCACTAACCAGACTTCCATTTGATGAGTGTGAAGAGAGCTGGAAACTTGGAGAGGCTTATTGTCACTCAAATTCTAGTGAAGACCACTGGGTGCTACACACGAGAAATCAATGGTAAACGGTTTTTACGATAACACAAATTAATTAGCAAATCGTATCGAAGAGGTGGAGAGTACTGAAAATCTGGGGAGACTTGTTGTCACTCAAACTTCAGGGAACACCACAAGTTGTTCTCAAAGAGAATTCATTGACGATAGCCTGTGTGAAAACTCTCGTTGAGTGAATAATACTGTTGTTTAGGCATTACCTACATTTTCTATTGCTAAGGGAACGGAACAATGTTTGAACTGTGAGTTCCAAAACAGGAAAAATACAGCTAAAAACATATAAGTAGAAAGTTTAATAATATTAATTTTTTAAACTAATGGGGTAAGTAAAAACTTAATCCACAGGAGAGCCACCAAACTACCTTAATATAAATGAGTTCTATCAAGATAAAAAGTATACATTCGAAAGACTAAAAGTGTATGCCCGTACACTTGACACACTTTCTTAATCCAATGCAATCAAATATAATTCATAGCAATTGTAAATCACATTACCCTAAACAGTGTTTATAGCAACAAGAAAAATACATTTGAAGTAAAATGATCGAATTTTTGCAGTTGATTACTTTTCAGTTTAAATATTTGTTTTTGACTTTAAGATGAATCAAAAAAGGGGAGATAATTCTTATTTTTTAAACTTTCTACTATGACAAAATACAGTGCTTGTTTACATTAGTGATCTCTCAAAGCACATTATTTCAGGTGAAAATATTATTACGTTATTTGCCTGTCCTGTTGAAATTAGTATAAATTCAAAGAATTACAAAAAATGGTTCCATAGAAAAATAATTGCAAGTATAAATAGAAATTATTGAATCATTGACATTTTATTGTATGTTTTAATGTAGAGTAGCTGTGCGATTAATTCAGTATGCTTAACAAGATATAACTCTTGACCTAAATTGACTTAAATTAAAGATCAGCCATCTTTAAACACGCCATCCGGGAACGTAATTATGGTTAATTTATTTTATGTTACTCATGCACTTATTGATCCGTGCTTAAATAATAATGTTATTATTTAAAAAGCCATTCTTAACGTGGGAGGGGAGGGTGTTTTGTACCTATTTTTTACTTTAACCTTACAATTGAATAAAAAAAAACATATAATAAAACTTTAATTAAACTTAGAAATACGATTTAAAAAATAGCGCGGATCAGTAAGTGCATTAGCGCCTATTTTATTTAAAGTACTTCTAACACAGCATCTACTGGTCATTTTCTTGTTTCGTTTGGAATTTTTGTTTAGTTCGCCATGACATGTCAGCAAGCAGTACTGTTTGCACGTGAAATGCGTTGGTTTAAAAGATAACTAATGTAAGCAAATATTGAAAATACATTAAAATTTGTAAATGCATTTTGTGTTTGAATTTAACATAAGAAAAATGTAAGTAAAAAAAGAAAATAGCAAATACTATTTCTGTAGATAATATATACGTAACGTTCCAGTTGATAAAGTACGAAAATAAATCATTCGGGTATTCACCTGTTTAATGTTGCGTTTTATCGATGAAGGTAATTTATGTAGTTATAAGATTAATAATTGTATTTTTTGTTGATTGTCTTTTATTAAATGCATAATAGTTTCTGATCTAAGAACATATCAATTTCATCTAGTATGTTGTTTTTAAATATAGCATAAAAAATCTGATAATTCTATTCCCCCCTCGTAGTGCTTATAAAAACAACACGCTAGTCCAACTCACCGTAGAATGTCACGTTATGACGTATTTTTTTTAATCTTGATGAACGCCGAGCTGAATAAAGCTAAGACGATCCCTAACAGTTATGTACTGAAGATGGTTGCTTCCAGCAGATACGTTGTGAATTTGCACTATTTATTTATTTTTTTATTAGATGCAAATTTTAGTATTAATTATTGATTTCACTTTTTAATTTGTAGTTTTATTTGTGTTTTATTAAATGTAAAATAGTTTCTGGTCCAAGAATGTACTCCTAAAAATAATTTGGATATATATATATATATATATATTATATATATATAATATATAATATATATATTATATATATAATATATAATATATATATTATATATATAATATATATATATATTATATATATTATATATATATATATATATATATATATATAAAAGGTAATCTATTATCCATCTTGTGCGTTTTGTATTTTTGTTTAATTAGATGTGTAGTAAGAGGGGAACTTATTGATATTTTCTCCCCTAAAAAAGAGCTTATTTGAACTTATTTTAAGTACAATACTTAGTTCGTATTTTATTAATGAATTTATATTGTATTTTTAACCAAAGTTCCAAATTACTTTTCATATCCAAATTAAGGCAAAATGGTGAGTCTGCTTCCCATGTTGATACAATAAAATACGATAATACAATTTTGTAAGGTGGACTTATTTAAAAAAAAAAACTTTAAAATCGCGCAAACATTTACGTATGATACTTAATATCTAAATTCTATATCTGTAATAGTATCTACTTATCAGACATAAATATTAATTTTTTATGTTACAATAATATGGAAGGTTCGTAAATTGTTTCATGCTATTACCTAAAACTATATTTCTAGATACTCATTATATTTATCTCTTTTCTGGACTCAAGGATACACAGTACTTGCTTTAGACCTTAATATAAAATCCTAATATCATTTTGAATCTTACTTGAACATTGTTTTTTTTTTCTATTCCTATACTACAAATCAAGTAATAATTTTAAACCATACTTAAATCTGTCTTTAAAATTAATATTCCTAAAAAGTATTTTTAATTCATTTTATTTTATTATTCTATTCTATTTTAATATTCCGTGCTATCTATTTTTCCAGATTTCCGTCTCACGTGTCATCTTGTTTTAGTTAGCGATATATGTATAGATATAATAATATATAGATATAGCAATATATGTATAGATATAATAATATATAGATATAGCAATATATGTATAGATATAATAATATATAGATATAGCAATATATGTATAGATATAATAATATATAGATATAGCAATATATGTATAGATATAATAGAGGAATTGGAAATACGTATCTATTTTGCAGGCATTTTTCACCTTTGGAGAATCATTTATGTTTTAATACAAGAAAAGAAGTATTAAGACTTCCAGCCGACTGTTTAATTCACACCTTTGGCTTTTAAGGCAGACCCTCCCTCTTACTTCTCTCAAATAGATGCTAATTTTTGCACACCAATTCATTCTGTTTCATGTTCGTGGTATCATAAAAAACTTAGACACCTTCAAGGTATATGGGCCTGATCTCATCCCTCCTATACTAAGAAATACTCAGCTGAGCTAGGCCCCGTACTTTCCAAGCAGTACAATAAATGCCTTGCTGAATGCTGCTTCCCTAATAGCTAGAAGATATCTTCTGTGGTACCAGTGTACAAGAATTCTGGTGAAAGGGCTGACTCTCTCAATTATCGTCCTGTTAATCTCCTCCCTCTTTTTGCTAAAATCTTAATTAATCAAGCACTAGTCCACCACATCAAAAAAGCAAATCTTATTTCTGACAAACAGTACAGATTCAGGCAATGTTGTTCTACTGCAGATATTTTAACAGCCATCTCTTAACGCATTTACCATGCACTGAATAAGGCAGGCAAAGCCAGAGTTGTAGCCCTTGATATATCCAAGGCCTGTGACTGCTAACGAAAATTAAATTGTACGGTATAACTGGACGTATACTAAATATAATAAGATCCTTATTATACAATAGAATCATCTAGGTTGTCATTGATGGACGGACATACAAGCAGCAGAACATTAATGCAGGGGTGCCTCAGGGGTCAATCCTTAGACCACTATTATTCCTGATATTCATAAACGACCTCCCAGATACTATTCAGTCGGAGATGCGTATGTTAACCAAGGATACAACATTCTTTAGCATGCATGAGGGAAGAACGGATGTATATAAATCTAAGACAATGACAGAATCGTTAGAAAATTACCCCCAGACCGTAGTGGAATGGTGCCGCAAATGGATGGTAACATTTAATGCTAATAAGACTAAGTTGTTCTCCTTTAATAATTACAAGATGACTCTCCAACCGCCTATATCCATAACAAATAACTCCCTACCTGGGAATTCTTCCACGAAACTCCTCGGCTGAACATTTGCTGGCAATTTGAACTGGAACAAATACATTAAGGAAATTGCGAAAACTACTGCAAAGAACATGGGGTCCCTCTATCGAGCTAGAAGACTACTCACACTATCCTGCACCTTTACAAGGCCACCATTCGTTCATGCATGGAGTATTATTGCCACATCTGAGCTGGTACATCTACTACTAGCCTCTCCCTCTTGGATTGAGTCCAAATAAAAGTTTTCAATCTAATAGGTCCCACTTTATCAACTAAGCTCCAATCCCGTGTCCCATCCCCGCAATGTTGCATCTCTGTGCCTGTTTTATAAATATTTTAATGGAATGTTTTACAAATATTTTAATGGAATATTTTACAAATATTTTAATGGAATATTTTACAAATATTTTAATGGAATGTTTTACAAATATTTTAATGGAATAGTTTACAAATATTTTAATGGAATGTTTTACAAATATTTTAATGGAATATTTTACAAATATTTTAATGGAATATTTTACAAATATTTTAATGGAATGTTTAACAAATATTTTAATGAAATGTTTTACAAATATTTTAATGGAATATTTTACAAATATTTTAATGGAATATTTTACAAATATTTTAATGGAATTTTTTACAAATATTCTAATGGAATATTTTACAAATATTTTAATGGAATATTTTACAAATATGATAATGGAATATTTTACAAATATTTTAATGGAATATGCTCTGATAAACTCGTTGCAGTTGTACCACATCGACGTATATATTAACGACAAACCTGCTTAGCAACAAAATCTCACCCCTTCACTGTTGAGGCTCCTAAATGCCAGAAAGCATTTTATTCTAAAATTTTCTTCCTTCGAACAGCTAAACTTTGGAATTCCCTTCCTGCTAGTTGCTACCCTGGCTGTAATGATATGTAGAAGTTTAAATGTAATGTAAACCAACACCTTGTTAATCTTTCCTTACCATGGTCCCAAATAGTAGGCCTTTACGTTCAAGTATCGATATGCCTTGTTAGTGGTGAACGTGAGTTAAAAAAATAAAATACTTGTTTTTTATTTTTTTAATACGTTTACAGCATAAAAAAATGTTGCTGAGGTTTATTCGCAAAACATTTCGGCCATTGCAACCTCCGACATTGTCCAGGTATATCTTGTTACACTCGGGAATATTTCTCCCGAACTAGAGAATCTGCACAGAATTTCGAACAGAACCCTTTATTTAATCCACGAAGGTAGCATGTTCTCGTTCTGTCAGCAATGACCGGATATGTCTTAAGTAATTTTTAATCGCATTCTTCGGACCCGTGGTATAACGGATAAAGTACTTGGTAAAATTCAATGCTAAGTGACACTCTTCTGAGGATTAAAAGTTCAATCCTCATTGTGGGCGATACGAAGAACATAATTAGGGATTATGTAACACTGCTACCTTAACCCTGACCCGACAAGGGCATGATATTACTTGTAGATTAAATGATATACTTGTAGATTAAATGATATACTTATAGATTAAATAAAGGGTTCCGTTCTAAATTATACTAATATCACTCAAAAAGAGAACAATAGTCCGAATATTACTAATTTGTTGCTATTAATATCTAAAGTAAGAACGCATTTTCTGGTTAATTCCACGTGCAGGAGACCGACATTTAGGAAACCTAGCGTAAACTGGTATTTAAGTTAGTTTCACAAAATAGAAATAAATACATGACTTGCCTCTTTACGATGGCAGATTTGTACACAATGTTAGCTTTTAATCCGACTCCCCCAAAAGCGGCTCTCTGGATAAAAATAAAAATTGCCTCAGTCTAGAAGGGTTTCTTGTTTACTAGCAGAGAGCTGAACTTATGAAGTGTAGTATCAAACATATACTACACTATGCTCTTAGCTAAGTGACCAAGGAATTTGCACATATTTGTTCTGATTCAAATATTGCATTATTAAAAACAGTCCAAATATCTAATTCAAGTATTCATTATTTCCAGTCATTTTTCAAGTTTGGTGTTGAACTGACGATTATAAATTCGCACACCGCATAAAAATCAACAATCCAATAACAAGCTTTAATAATATAAACATTAAAAATGATTAAAGCATAATCCCACGCATGGCGAACTACGAAAGAAAATGTCCGCGGGTCAAAAACGTCATAGTTTTAAAATCTCGTTATAAAAAAGAAGACCACTTACCTAATATTCTAGTCGTGGCGATACCGTTACGGAGGGTTGTAGGATTGTCCCATGTTTGAGTTTCCGCTCACACCAAGCGTTCAGCTTGGAGTACGGAAACGTTCGACGCTCACATATTACTGTTTACGACTTAATACACTAGGAGACATATTTGTTGCCAGGGTGAGAGCTAATGCGTCTGACTGGGATTACTACACAACTATTGACGATTGCACTAATCTTGTGTTATGATAATCTCGCGCCGAGCTCGCAAGCCACTAAGTTCGTAGTCGAGATAATTAATGTGTCTGCTCTTACTTGGATTGATATTATATCCGCCCGTTTATCTGAACTAGGTAAATAAAATTTGTAACTTGCCTCGTAACCTGCCCGCGTTAGATATATAGTAGGATCCGTGGTGAGTCCAGTTTATTCCTTATGTGTTCAGATACACTTGAAGAAGGTCGGAAGTTACATCGACCGAAACGTTGTTAAAATAACACTCAAGATGAGAACATTAGTCCGAAGAATAGAAATAATACAAATAATTCTAGTAAATCTACAAAAGAAAATAACTAATTAGCATTGCAGAATATATTCGCTTTGTCCAAATGAATGCAATGAATTTATATATTAATACAATAGCGTGTGTGTTATTTTCTGTGTCACGCTTAGATCCGGGTCGTTTAATTGTTATGTACTTCCATTTCTTGTCATAAATAATTTTACTAAAATTCTTCATAAGTTTTGGTTTCGGTTTCGATTATAGCTGATGGCACGTAAGTCATCTATTTTTTTATAAATAGTTTTATCAAGAATTCTTTATAAGTTTTGGTTTTGGTTCTGATTATGGCTGAAGGAACTGAAGTTATATATATATATATATATATATATATATATATATAGTAAGTTTCTAGCTCTACCTACGTATTGAGCAAGTAATACTTAAAGTTTACGCATAAATTTATACTTTCGTATATTAATTAATGTGATTAAATGAAGAAGTCATATATATATATATATATATATATACATATATATATACATATATATACAATCATATATATATATACATACATATATATGAATATATATATACATACATATATATATATACATATATATATAAGTATATGTACAAAATCTGCAAGAATTAAAATATTATATTTAAGCGTACTTTATGATCGGGCTTTGCCGGGCGTTCGTGATAGTTTAGATTAATGCTTTTGCAGTTTTAACAAAAAAGCTACAATAATATCAGAGCGTCTTCATTTACACTGGACATCTACAGAATGCCAACATCAATATATTACCTATGAATGAGTTCACTGTGGAATTTCCACGGGTTCCGCTAGTTAGAATAAATTTATTGAACCAGACAATATCCTTTGCCTAAACAAATATAATTAAACTGAAACACTGTAGTTAAGCACAACAATGTGGTAGCTAAGATAAAATATATTAACATTAAAGATATAAGGAAATAATATAATGGATGGATGTTTGTCCGTCGGAATGAAAATGACTATCTGATCATTTTGGAATTCCTAACCACTCCTTTTTTGATTAGGTAGTGATTGATTCCAGTGTCAAGGAGAAGTTTATGAGGACTGGAAACAATACCGAGATAAGCGGAGAGCACATACAGCACCTGGTATTCATAAATATTTACCCATTTAGTAATGGCCAGGCTCAACTATGCTTAACTTTCGAGATCTAACGAGAACCAGCGTGACAACGAGATTATGTCGTAAATAAATAAGGACATAAGTCAGTTGTGAGACTATGTACCTCTGTCTGATAACGTAAGGGTGAGCTATAGTCTTATGTGGGACTTCTGCAGATGGTATGAAAAATTCAAGAAGTTGTGCCATTCAAACGTTGATAATTCAAAAATTATTTATCTGATCAGGCTAAAGAAAAGCATAAGATTCGAAGATCAAATTTAAAAAAATTGAATATTGAAATCCCGTCAAAATTTCCAACGCGATCGAATTTTAAAGGTGAAAGAGCACACTCAACGTAATGTTGCAGGATCCGGTCACTAGGAGAGTTGTAGCTGAAGTTTGGGAAGTGTCGGTCGTTCCAGTTAATAATTATTTCCCTCTCACGGCAAGATGATGTGACACAAGGATAGGAAAGTGGAATTTGAAGAGCCAGCACCATAGGGGAAGAGCATTCTGGATTGTAAAAATACCTGGATAGCTCCGTCGGCATTTCTCTATGGGGGTGTCTCAGACGATAAGCAATAAACTAGCCCCTTATTAAAGAAAGAAGTCAAAGCCTAGAAAAATGAACCTCCTAGAACTGCACAGATCGAAAGTCACACCTCAATCAACAGGAAAAGGCCATCTCGACAATAACTTTGACTCTGTTGGGGCCGAGGAAATATCCTACGGCGGTGCTCTCCAGTCATCGGTATGATCAGTCTTATAACTTATGTTTGAATTAATATGTTACGTTCGATAATTCTATTAAACAGACAAGCAACTAGAACTAATTACTTTATTGAATTTATTGAAATCCAAAATAACTAGAGTGTTAGTTAACAGCCAACTCTTGGATTTATTGTGAGAATAGAGTAGGTAACGTCACAGTGTATGGACCTTTGTGATCAATGGGAAATTTTTATTTCTCCAATAAAAAATAATAGTAGAAGGGATCGGATAATTATCCACACAAGGTTGTTCTTTGTTTTTTTTTTTGTTTTTTTTCGGGGGGGGGCTTAACGCCTACACTTTTGAAGAAGATGTGTTTGAATTTTGTAATATTTGTAAACGTAAGCGCGGTGAACAAACATCGCGACAGTAATATAAGATGTTGAACTTCATTCAATAGAACATGGGTCGGATAACAAGTCTATATGATAGAACATAACCGAACTTATCCTCAACCGCGTAACTTTCAACTTTTCCATGGCGTTGACGATACTCTCTGACCAAAATGTCACTAAATTAAATCAATTCTAAGTTAGATTATTACCGATATTTTGATAAAAACAAAGAATATGACAAATTCGATCGAATACATAACCTCCTTGACGAAGATAAAAACCGAATGTTATTTCCAGCGAAGTCAAGTCAAGTATCATGGTTCAATTGTGCACTAACTAGAAACATTCATTTCGAATGTAGCCTTTTCTTAGCAAAATACATACGGTTGATTTTATACACCGGACCTATCTGCTTGTGTGGTGATAAAACTTCTCAAATGCTCTTGTGATGTTAGGCTGTTATGACGAGATCCCTGGCGACACCAGATGATCTTGCTTTTCAAATAGAGGAAGAGAGGGCAGAAGAGGGGGGGGTAATGTCTGATTGGGAAAAAACAAATGTCTATGGGATTTTGTCAGAAAGAAAACAAATAATAATTTGTTTTATCTCATTTGCTGTTATATATCGAAAAGGTTGTTTTTAAAAACCTCTGTTGATAGATATGAAGCTGTGGGTCAAGGGTGAGGTTCGCTCCCAAGCATTGTTCGACTTGGAGTGACTAATCACCCCTAATTTGATAATAAGTAGAAACACCTCAGTGCAGGTGGGGAGGTTGAGGTCTGGTAGAGATAAGCTCTAAGAGAAAAGAAAGAATAACTCCAGAAAGGTGGAAAGGGAATTTCTGATTTGATAAAAACGATTGGCTTTTTAGAGTCCTTTTTACTGACTGGCATCGAGACGTCCACATCGCTCTCGCCCCGCCTGGCGTGGGGGAGGAGGAGAAACCCTCATAAGAGCTAAGTTGGAAAGCTCTTGTTCTTAGCTGGGAAATTAATTAGAGGAACTTAATCTGCATCATAAAGCTCGGATCAAAGAACTCGACTATAAACAAGTGTAAAACGATTTATGAATAATTATTTTGTTTCGTTATATAAAAATGTCCCAGAGTTTTTCCTTCTTTCTCGATTGCCGGCCTGAATGAAGATGCAGTTTATTTCAGGTATGCCCTGACGCCAGATGATGAAAGAGATAGACTGGATCCAGCACGAAGCCAGAATGACGACCGAAATCGACAATGTTGCCACACGGACTTAGGGTCATGCACATTTCGCGTGCCCTGAGCAGCAGAAAGATATTTTCCAGTGACCAGTGAGAGTCCGGTCACCCTTGAGGAGTCCACCGCTCGACAAGTAAGAATCTAGCCCTGCTGCGTTGCATCTATGGTCCTGTGAGCTGGGACCGACGAACACGACCAAGAGTACATCACAAGTATGCTCCCGTGAACCAGGATAGTGACGGATGCGGCCCGGCCCTCGGACAGTGAGGATGTTAGGGTTATAATGTTGTTAACTTTTGCAAAAATCGAGCTGGTCCTTCTTTAATCGGACTTTTTCGATTTTCGATACTTATCGTATGCATTCCAATACAAGACTATCTAGGAACACTCCCAAACACATCAAGTCATTTGTGTGAAATTTGAGAGAACACGGCCTTTTTCGAAGTTTATAGGGAACGAACTTACACACACAGACGCGTGGTAGCTTCCTTTAGTCTTGACAGACTATAGATACCCACTGTAAGGATGCATACGCGTGGTATTTTTGTGACAAGAGTTGCGCAATCACTAACGACACCTCTGCCGGGTCGGCGTTGTTAAATACCAGTGGCAGGTAGAAGTTCAGGACAACTGGAAACAATGCCGAGATAAGCAGAGAGCATATAGCACCTATAATTCCCAAATGGTCACCCATCTGGTATTATCAGGCTCAGTGTTGCTCAACTCCGGTGATCTGACGAGAACCGGTGTGTTAACGTGATTATGCCTTATATAGACATACACATACGCACAAACAGACAGACAAGGTGCGGTTTATATATAATTAGAGATTCTGAAAACATACACAAAAGTTACAGCGATTTTAAATATTTTCTCATAAAATGTAGACGTGTATTTCATTACTTACAAGTGCTCGTGAGAATTAGAATAAAAGAATAAAATTAGAAAATAATGACATCAAGCAATTATTTATAAAAAAACCTGTTTTTTAACAATGATATTTACATATGTTCTATACACAAATCATTAAATGTTTGTTCATTCTTTTGCTATGGCAATAAAAGTAACCAAGTAATCAGACGACCGTTGAAAAGGTAGATCCCACCAACGTCTAACCTCTAGTCAATTTTAACAACGTTCCATTACTTAAGAAAAGAGAGAACTGAAAGCTGATAAAAAGACAAGAGATTTAGTCAAACAAAGCGTCTCTAACACCATGTCAAAGTGACTTAACAAACTGTCAATGTCTTTAAGCTTAAAATAAAAAAGGGCGATTCGTAGACAATTGGAGCCATTCGTGACTTGCATAATCTGTACAAAACTAACTGTGACCCGTTGAGTCACGTCACTCCCACTATAATCTGTGATATATCTGTTCTTGCATAAGTAAAAATAATTAGTATATTTATTTTGTAAATCAGAAGAACAGGTGACCCGAAGTCCGCAAGAAAGTGTCAGATAAAAAAAATTAGCATCATATTTAATCATTTTTTGCATAAAATAGTAAATAAAATGTTATTGTTTCACGGTTTTTAATTTGTTTATATATATATATATATATATATATATATATATATATATACATATATATATATATATATATATATATATATATATATATATATATATATTAAACAGGACATTATTTTATGAAATATTTATTGATTTCTTTGTTTTTATTCTTTAGAAAAATAGAATATTTTTATCTGACACCGTACGCTTCATATGTTATGATTGTGCCAATATTGTGCACATTTTGCATGGACCTATGTGATGATGAGGTGCAACGAACTAATTATTAAGGTATCTGCTCGATGCATAGTTAGAGATTAATAAAAATTATTAGGGGTTAGTATTTAAGTTCTATTCTTTCTCAGAAACTAGTTAATCAATCTGGTTGAAATTTTGTACGGACTTTTGTACGGATAAAGTGTAGCGAGGTAAATATCATTGAATATGTTCGATACAAAGTTACGGATTAATAGGAATTCATAGAGATTAGAATTTAATGCAAAAGTGAACACAAATTTAGCCATATTCAACCATAAATTTTGCATAAACACTCATACAAATTCAACGGGATATAACTTTTTCTCGTTTTTTAACAGGATAAAATAATCTAGTTATTCTAATAATATGTAAGTCTATGATTAGTCCAAAAAATTCCAATGCAGACTATTAAATCAATTATACTGAGTTCAAATCTTTGTGATTAGTGACGAATGTGTATATCTATATATTATGAGTCACCTGAAATTTACTCCAGATTAAAATATTTAAAAAAAAATAAGTGAAGCATGCATGGTCCCTAGTACGTACATAGTGAATGAGGCATAAAAAAAATGACTAAGTTTGGCATTCCCCCCACCCCTATTTAGCCCAAAAGTCCCCAGGGAACGTCAAAGCATGGTGAAAATGAACAAACGGTGCAGTTTTAGGTATTAACATATGTAAATTTGAGTTCTGCACTATTCAAAAAAAAAAAAAAAAGAAATGACTTAGTCCATCATCGCCCCCCCTCCAATTTAGTCTCAAAAGTCCCCCAAGGTCTTAACATATTTAAACTTGAGTTCAGCACCATGCAAAACTGTTAAATAGACATACAAAGAAAAATTTGGACAAATATGGTAAAATAATCCCAAAAATGGAGTGTTTTTATTAGTACTAAAAGATCTCCTAGGACACACCCAAGAGTTATCGCAAAGTATAGACAAACAAAATTATAAAGAAATCGGTTAGTTACAACTTTTCAGAAAGTTTTATAAAAATCCAAGGCATCAATTGTTTTTAATAAGCACAAAAGTGTCAATTTTAGTTATTTTAACCCGAAAGGCATCCCTAGGGTGGCAACTGGAGTTTTCTCTGAAAATCCGTTCTTTTACTTTTTTACTCATATCATGTTTAATGTTATGCAAAATTTTAAAAAATTCCAAGTTATTGAGAAAAGTGCAGACAGACGAACGGACGAACGGACGAACGGACAAGAGTGAATTTACGGGTCCACCCTCCTTTTGTCGGGGGGGACCAAAAATGGTTTTGCATACAAAAAAAAAACATTTCGAATATCGTTCGTTATATTATTTGGATTATTCAGATTACTGTTTTCATCTTAATTGTTATTCTCACAACGTTACGGTCGATATAACCTCCGACTTTCTTCAAGTGTATCATATCTCTAGAATCTTTCTGTCGAACTCGGGAATGTGCACGGAAGTTTGAACGGAACTCTATTTAATCCACGAGGGTAGCACGCTTTTGATCCGTCGATCATGATCAGATAGAAACCTTCAGTAATTCACAATTGTATTCTCAATATCGCTTGCACCGATGATTGAAAATTTAACCTCCAGAAAAGTTTCACTAAGAAATGAATTTTATTTAGTACTTTATCCATTACGCCATGGCTTCTTGGGAGGTTACATGATTGAAAATGTGAGAATAACACTCAAGATATTCGTCCGAATATTTCAAATAATAGAAATTATCCTCCTCTAAAACAATTTAAAAAAATAAATAACGCAGTTGTTGATACTTGGCACGGGACTGAAGATGAAGCTTTTAGGGGATATTAAATTCACAAGCGACCCTCAGTCACAAGTATATATCTATTAAAGGAAACAACCATATTTTTCTTTAGATTTCTGTAGTTTTGTTTCTACACAGAACGTCTAATATGTCCAAATAGTCACCCATTTCATAAGAACTCAACAACACTTAATTCTAGTGATCTAACAGAAACCAATGTGTCACTGTAATTATTATCATGGTTCAACATCAAATAAACAAATGATTGTTGATATATCGTAAAACATGAGGGATGATGAACACTAATAAGTTAACGTCACGAGCTGAGAATCTGGGTTTACTAAGTTCGAATCCATTTCGTTCTATAGAAATACTTTCATCAAACCCACACCTGACCTTGTGTCTAACCTCGTGGAGAGAAGGTAAAGAAAATATCGTAAAGTATCTAAATAAACAAAACGAAATGAGGTCAGGTGTTAAATTAGTTTAATGCATTGTAGTAATGATAACGAGAAGATATTCATATGTAAGATGAGCGTGACTATAACTGCAATCGTTATCATTAGCGATCGAAGAATTACGTCTTTTCACAAATTAAAGAAAAGAAAGAATTAGAAGTACGACGGATAAATGTTGGTCAGTAAGAATTCTTTTCTTTACAGAGTACGAAAAGAATCTATGGTCGATCTTTTTCACAGAACCTTGATTTCAATGGGGTAAATTTCTAAGACTATAAGTAATAATTTACAATGGTCGCTTTTTTTTCTTAAAAGTGTAAAAATTAGTTATTCGCGGAAAAATCACAAAGCAAACGTGATTTTTAATAATATCGAATTCTCAAAATAACAATAATTTTTAATACTTCCAGAGAATATGATAGGAATGAGTAAAGAAAGCGATGTTTTCAACCAAAAAGTAACTCTGATAAAAAATAATCCTTCACAAATAAAAGAAGGACCACATAAAATAACTAAATCATAACAAACAAAAAAACATGAAATGCTAATGCAGAATACGAACCGCGTTATTGTCGGCATATTCCGGGCAGGTTGCTTAGACCGCCGTAGAAGGCTAACATAATAACGTTATTATTTAGAAAGCCATTATTAGCATGTGGAGGAGTGGGCTTTTCAACAATTCTGAACGTTCGCCTAATCTATCTATCTATATATATATATATATATATATATATATATATATATATATATATATAAGTAAAAGGGTATCTGTGTGTGTCTGTGTATAAACAATAAATTTTAAGGGGTTATAATAGGGGTCAAAGTTTCAAAAAAAATTGACCTTTTTTTTGTTTTGCTCAGCATACAGCTAAAAACACCCAGGCAACGCCGGTCACCCATGCTAGCATATCTATAAAAGTGAACGTGTCTGTGTGTGTCTGTGTGTGTGTCTGTGTACATTTCCCTACGCAATAACTCTCTCAATTTCAAATCTACAGACTCGAAATTTGATATACAGGGTACTGAGATTTGGGAAAATCTTTGTGATTGGTTGTCGGCCAGAAATTTGGCTGTTAATAGGTCAAAGTTCAACGATTTGACCTTTGAGAACTCTACCAAATTCCTCCGACAATTTGGGGTCTAAACACTTAAAATTTTAGATATAGATTCCTTGGACATGGATCTAACTTAATAACTTGATTTGAACCCAAACAATAAATGTTAAGGGGACATAATAGGGGTCAAATTTTTTTTTAAAAATTGACCTTTTTTTTGTTTTTTTGTTTTTTTATTTTTTTTGCTCAGCATACACCTCCAAACACCCGGGCAACGCCGGGCTGAAATGCTAGTAACTTAATAAACGAAGGATACGATTTCCCAATCGTCAGTTGTTGCAATTCCATTGGCTAAGCATTTCTGAAACTTCTAGCGATTAAAATAATCCTCTTGGAATATGCCCACGATAACGTGGTCCGTAATGTGCGTATGTATCCCAAAATTTAATGATGTTTTGACTCGTTTAAATCTAGACCGTATTCAGGAGAAACAAAGAGATAAATGTTTTTTGGAAAGAAGTAAACCTGATGTAATGTTGAAAATACTTTACATTGAATCCGTGAGAATTCCACGGAGGCTATATTATGTATTGCTAATGATATTCCCTTTTAAATATTAAATATCTCATCGGGATATTAATACAGTAGAACCTCGGTATATGCTGGCCCTATGATACATTTTTTTTCAGGTTATGATGTGGTGTGTAATATGATGTTTTTCCAACCCTTGGTTACGGTATCTGCCCCGTCTTACGGTGTTATGTATAATATTTTTTTTATTATATACATGCGTATTATATACTGTACTGTATTTTGTTACTAATTTTTAATGTCGTATCCCATAGTAAGAATAAAATATCGATTTCTTCTAACAAATATAAAAAGTAAACTAATGAAAAGTGAAATGAAATAAAAATATTTTTTAATATAAATATAAATGAATATATAAAATATAAATAAATAAATAAATATAAAAAAAGATAAAACATTTTTGTTTTGTTTGTAGTCGATCCTTCGGCACACTGACAGCAATTAAAATATTTTGTCCTTCTCGTCACTCTAATATATTTGTTAAAACTCAATTTTCCTCTTTCTTTCCATCTCTCACACTCTCTGTCTCACTGTCTCTCTCCCTCTCTCTCTCTCTCTCTCTCTCTCTCTCTCTCTCACTCACTCACACACACACACACACACACACACACATATATATATATATATATATATATATACTAGCAAAAGTACGCGCCTGGTCCACAAAGTATGGAAATAAAAAATTTAAAAATTAAAAAAAAAACGTTTACAAGTGTTTTTGATATAGATGTACATAAGAATACTTTGATAAGTATGTTTTAACTTAAATAGGGATGGTATAATAAAATTGTGGGGTCTGCGTTCGCGTCTGGCCTCCATAGAATGGAAATAGGCACAAACTTTAATAAAGACTTTTCATATCTATCTGCGTAAGTATACTTTGATAATTATGTTTCAGTTTGAAGAAATATGGTATAATAAAATTATGAGGTGTTCGTTCGCGCCTGACCTCCATAGAATGGAAATATGTCACAAAGTTTAACAAGGCTTTTTAATAAAGATTCGCAGAATATTGTGATAAGTGTTTCAGTGTGAACAGGTATAGTATAATAAATTATGGCGTTTATCTATTTTATTTTTACTTTCATCATATTTTTCTTTGGTTTTGATACCCCCAAATGTACGACCCTTTCTTTTCATAACCTATCATACTTTCATAAATCAGAGTCCATTTTCTGTAGGCTGTTTATGAACCCAGTCAACGACGGGTACTTTTGGTAGTATATATATATATATATATATATATATATATATATATATATATATATATATATGTGTGTGTATTGCAGCAGAAGAAACAAGAACAGCATTAGAACATGGATTAACAATTGTTTTGTTTGAATATGATTTGAATATGATGTCTTGGGGTTGGTTGGAAAATGCTGAAAAAAAGTAAGTTACTTTTTTATAAAGGAACCTGATCTTTGAAGCTCGTTGTAAATGGCAGGCGAGACTTATATATATATATATATATATATATATATATATATATATATATATATATATATATATATATATATATATATAAAAGTCTCGCCTGACAATTACCATACATATCGAGTCTGCTTAATACTAACCAACAGAATCACAATGCAATGAAACTTGCAATAATTCCTGATAACAAATCAAAACACGCGAAAAATGTGAAAGCAAAATTAAAACGATTACAACAAAATGGAAAAAAAATATAAATAAGAAAATGCAAAGAAGAATATGAAAAGTAAAGATGGAGAAATAAAAAAGACCGTAAAAATCAATAATAAAAAATGTACAATGTCAAAAGAAATACAAGACGATACGATGAAATGGGAAAAACATTTGAAATTATCAGAGTTAGATTTGCATAGCTTGCCGACGGACAAAAAGAAAATTACTTCAACATGCGCATTCAGGAATCTAAAAACAATAAACAAACAACAATAGTAACCAATAAAGAAATAGAAATAAGGAAACAATTGGTCGATATCGATAGGGAATTGTTACAGCATAAACGTCTTATGTTGGTGAAACAATTGAAATGTGGGTTTTTTTTTTGTTTTGTTTTGTTTTTTAAATGTTTGGCGTGATCCCTAACGACTAGTGATGGGGTGATTCTAATATTTTTTCGCTACACTACCGATTGCAAGTCCAAAATCGCCTAAAAGTAGAATATCTTGAGAAGACGAAGTATTCAGCAGCCCAGCTACCTAAATAAATTGAATAAAATCACGCTTTTCTTTTAACGGTTAATTTTTAAAAAAATCTTTTGAACGCTGTTAACTTAAATTCCTCACTGCAGTTTACATTTTGGAGACGGACGTGTTTTTGTTGAGATAAATGATTTCAATTTTAATCATACTTTTTATTTTTAGATTCAAATATTAATAACTCCATTTTATTTCAGTATTTAATTTATGTATTTCTGTTTTATTAAATGCTAGCTTTTTTTCTCGTCCATAAATGTTTATTTATCTACCGAGTTGATCTTAAATATTGTATACTCAATTCATTATATTATCCTTTTCAGTCCACACCCCTTAATTTCGGCTTCCATCTTATCTCGCAATTACTTATAACGTCACCAATTAACTTTCGGAAGAACCCCCCCCCCATCCGCTTTTCTTTTATATCGTAAATTTCTTAAAACGTGACAAGCTAAAGTTCAGAATAAAATCACGCTTTTCTTTTAACGGTTAATTAAAAAAAAATCTTTTGAACGCTGTTAACTTAAATTCCTCACTGCAGTTTACATTTTGGAGACGGACGTGTTTTTGTTGAGATAAGTGATTTCAACTTTAATCATATTTTTATTTTTAGATTCAAATATTAATAACTCCATTTTATTTCAGTATTTAATTTATGTATTTCTGTTTTATTAAATGCTAGCTTTTTTTTTCTCGTTCATAAATGTTTATTTATCTACCAAGTTGATTGCAAAAATAGATTACGAAATTGTACTCATTCTTAGTTCGTGAGAGGGGAATCTATCACCATACTTTCCCTTAAACACGTCCGTGGGACTTTTATTAAGTAGAATACTTAATAATTTTTTTTTAATGGAGAGTAGAAAACGCATTGTGGATGCGTTATCGGCAGCTCCTGTTACTCTCGCTTCTTCTTATTTGTCCCTCCGGTCATACCGTCAGGGCCAGTTGTTTTACTGGAATCAAGGTTTTTGATTAGCTTGGCAACATCACGTACAGATATACGTATATCACATAGCGTTTTTTCTGATACAGGAGGAAATATTGGGGGTTGGCGGCCTTGATCGCAAAGGGTAGAATTAGCTGCAAAGTTCTTGACAAAGAGTTTGGCAGTGTCTGATGCTGACGAGATTACCTCAGGTCCATTGATAATAGTTGGGATGGAGCACACGCTTCTGTTCAGGATTCTGTTTGCTATTTGCCAAAACTGGTGGGAACCAAGCCACTGCTCAGCTACTTTGGACTTAACAGATTGAGCATACAACTCTCTTGCGTTCTTTATTACTTTCTTACAATAATTGCTGGCAGTCCTGAAAGCGGCTTTAATTTCCATACATCTATCACGTTGGAAACAGTGAAAAAAATGATTTCTGTGCGCAATGGCAGCAGCACATTCTGGAGAGAACCATGGCTGGCTGTTAGGTTTTTGCTGAAACTTTTTCGAGGGTATGAAACGGTCAATACCTACAATTAACCATTCCGTCAGGTCTAATACTATAGAGGACACATCATTTTTAAACATGGAATGCAGAGGTAGATCAGATATAAATGTACGGAAGCTATCCCAGTCAGCCTTAGTGTATCGATATACTGTACGATGGAGAGGTACGTCTGGGGACTTATTACATTTCATTTTTATCTTAATTGATACAACAGAGTGGTCGGAAGAGCCAAGAGGCGACAGAACAGAAACTGAACATGTGTCGGGCACACGGGTGGGTTCATGAACAATCTGAGTGAGGTCATAGGCAATGGACGGTATTCCAATTATAGTACTCAAAAAACTTCAACCTGAACTAGCGCCCATACTTACAAAACTATTTAAACGTTGTCTTAAGGAGAATAGTTTCCCATCTCCCTGGAAAATTTCATCAGTATGCCCTGTATTTAAAAATTCAGGTGATCGCTCATCCCCCTCTCAGTACAGGCCAACAAGTCTCCTGTGCGTCATGAGTAAGTTGCTGGAATCTGTGTTAAATAGAGAAGTAATCAACCATCTCAAAAAAATTAACCTTCTTAGTGACACTCAATATGGTTTCCGTTCTGCTAGATCTACAGCAGATGTGCTTACAGTTATATCTCATAGGATTAGCAAATCTCTCGACGGAGGCAACCTTTCTACGGCAATTGCTCTTGACATATCTAGGGCCTTTGATAGGGTATGGCATAAAGGTTTACTTCATAAGATCTCGAGCTATGGTATAGCTGGAAATGTCTTCTCAATTATTAAATCATTTCTCTCTGATAGGTTCATAAGAGTAGTAGTTGAGGGGCAAAAATCAGAAGCTCACAGTATTAATGCCGGTGTCCCTCAGGGGTTCATCCTGCGCCCAACTCTTTTCCTGATCTACATTAATGATCTTCCAAATCACATCCTTACATCATTTGTAGACATTTATGCTGACGACACTACCATTTATGGTAGCACATCTAAGACAGTAAACGACCAAGTTCTCTCCAATTCTCTCTCCTCTGATCTTGAGCACGTAGTACAATGGGGAAAGGAGTGGCTGGTTACTTTTAATGCATCTAAAACCAAGCTTCTCTCTTTACATCATCAACATTCTAATCCACATCTGGCATCAATTGAAATGAATGGCTCTCGTCTTCAGGAGGCCTCAAGTTTTGACAAGCTTCTGGGCTTGACCATTACTCCTGATCTTAAATGGAACACGTACATCAAATCTGTTGCCAAGGC
Organism: Euprymna scolopes; assembly: GCF_053919585.1. NCBI lineage: Eukaryota > Metazoa > Mollusca > Cephalopoda > Sepiida > Sepiolidae > Euprymna > Euprymna scolopes. The sequence goes on from NC_136486.1 coordinate 159,841,964, forward strand.
CGCTGGAAAAATGGTGGGATCTTTTTATCGATCCGGTAGATATCTCACTGCTGATGCTATTCTCTATCTATATAAGAGCCAGGTACGTCCCAGGATGGAATATTGTTGCCACATCTGGGCAGGAGCTGCTAGAAAGGACTTGTCCTGCCTTGATAGAGTTCAAAATAGACTTCGTAGCCTCGTAGGAGATGTCCTTTTCTCTTCCTTGCAACCTCTATCTCACAGAAGAGATGTTGCGAGTCTGTCTCTGATGTATCGTTATTTTCATGGAAAGTGTTCGACTGAGCTTCAATCTATGGTACCCCCTCGCCAAACTTTCACAAGAAACACTCGACTAGCTGTAAACACTATCAATAATTCCCCTCACTCTTTATCTGTGCCTAAACCTAAACGTAGATATCATGAACAAAGCTTCTTTCTTAGAACTGCACGCCTGTGGAATTGTCTTCCGTTTTCTCGCTTTCCGGCTGACTACAATATGGTTGTGTTCAAGTCTAACGTAAATAAGTTCTTGATGAGCCGTTCCATATAAGTTATCAAATTTACCAAATTTCCATTACTAATGATTACTATATTGTCCAATTTCTACTGTATACTCTTTAACCCTTATCCTTGAGTGGCCTCTTGGCCTTGATAATGTAGTGATGCCTTTGTAAAAAAAAAAAATGCGGAAAGGTGCCAGTATCAACAAGACTGTTTCCAAATTAACTTGTACAGCAGATTATTTTCGAATTTCTCGACCTCTTCGTGCAATTGGTTACGGTTCCTTCGTAAGTTCCGATTCTCCACGGTCCAGGCGTTACTAAATTGTCTTCTTTGTTCATTCCTCAAGTGTTTTGTCATCTTCAATTTCTATGGACTATAATATGTCCGCTACACTTTTAACGCGTCATTACATTTTAACCACTCGGACCCACATGTTGTCTGGTACTTTGTCACAAATACCAAACAAAAAAAAAAAGAAAAAAAAAATTCGACTCGGCATTTTTACGACCAAATTAAATGTGTTTATTCATGTTTTTTCCAACAGTAACGAATTTCATTATCTTTCCAAAATTCTTCTCACGCACTCATATGTTTTACAACGTTCTACTATGTAACACGCGGTTTTTAAAAGTCTCTCTCCCTGCCATAGTCAGTGCTTTCTCGCCTTCGACATCACGCGTCCATTTCCCCCGGTTTCAACTTGCTTCTCTTTTTCGACCACGTGCTGTCTTCCCCCCCCCCTTTTTTTCCTTTTGTTTTCTTTTTCCCCTGATGTCAGCAGTTCACACTTGCCAATTTGCATATGTGCTTTAATGGCTGCTGCGACTAATATTTTCGTACACGCTTAGTTAGAGAACTACCCAGTATCCACAGGTCACGTTATGCTAAATAAAGTGCAATTATTTCTAGTATTTTGAAGGCGCTAAGTGTTTATCATTGTTTGTAGTAACAGCAATGGTAGGATTAGTAATATTAGTAATATTAGTAATAATAGTAATATTAGTAATAACAGTAATATTAATAATAACAGTAATATTAGTAATATTAGTAATAATAGTAATAATAGTAATAATAGTAATATTAGTAATAATAGTAATAATAGTAATATTAGTAATAATAGTAATATTAGTAATAATAGTATAAAAGGCAACCAAGAAAACCAAAATAAGAAAAAAACGTGTGTGAATAGAAAAAAAAGGAAGAAAAGAGATCTTAATAGAGAGGGGATGTGTGAAAGAAAGAAATAAAGAAAGATCGAATGAAAAAAATGAATAAAGCGTTTGAAAATAAAGAAAGAATCAAAGAAACTAAGTAAGAAAAAAGAAAGAAAGACGAATATATGAAAAGAAAAATATGATCAGGAAAGACGAAAAAGAAGAGAAGAAAGATAAACAAAGAGGCAGTAAATAAAGAATAACGCAGAATTAACTAATAGAAGACGAAAAAGGAAGAGAGAAAGAAGCAAAAAGAAATATGATGAAGAATGTAAAAATGGATGACAGAATGAAACGACATAAATGAAAGGAAAAAAAAAATAAGTAAAAAATGAAGTCGACTAAAAAAATCTTCTAAAACCATAGAATCATTGATCAGAATGAATAAAAGAGAAAAGGAAAAATCCCGGAAGAATATAAAAGTATTTGTTTAAAAAAAAATAGAAAAGAAATGAAAAATAATTCAAGTTGAAAAGAAGATTCAAACGATTGTTAGAATTGATTTTGAATTACATTTCAACCCAAGATGATGGCTGAACCGTTTTTAAAAACGTATTTCGAACAAATAATCAATGTTAAAAGCACATCGTTTACCAGATGTTCTGATACAAACTATACACATAGACGACTTTCAAAATCTGATTTCACGAAGAATGCAGCGAATTACGTAAATACAACCTGCGTTAAGTGCAAATGTTGAAATAAAGATATCGCACAATTATTTAAGAGTATTTGTCTTTTTATTTCATAACTATCGGGGGGGGGCTTAGCCCGGTTATAAAATACACTTTCATATTTATTATTACATAGCCAATTCTCTATTTAATGTGATATATATATATATATATATATATATATATATATATATATATATATATATATATATTTCATCTCATATATTTATATTCATATCTATATCATCTCACATTCTGAAAATTCTAATATATATATATATATATATATATATATATATATATATATATATATATATATATATATATTAGTGATGGGATGATTCCAATATTTTTCCCGGTTCCGATACAATTACCAATTCCGTACTTAATTCCCGATTCTGATACAATTACCGATTCCGATTTATAAATCTCTAAATATTTAACTATATAGTTGTATTTTTTCTCTGATTACCGTAAAACACACACATGTTAAATGCGCAAACATTTTCCTAAGCGTAAAAATATACTTGTGGGAGACAAGCTATTGATTTTAGCTTCACTGGTGGTTAACATGAATAAATATTTATGATATTATCATTATTACCAGAAATGAAAGATTTTACTTTAAACAAAATCAAATAAAAAAGACAATTAAAAGAATCGTTTTAGCATCGGAAAATCTGTAAACATTTTTCCGATTCCGATACTCTCGAATATTCCTATTTTTTCGATTTCCAATTCCGATTCCGACTAATCGTCCCAACACTAATATATATATATATATATATATATATATATATATATATATATATATATTGCTGATTTCAGAAGTTTTTATAAAAATGATTAGGCTGCCATAAGTTAAAATCGAAAGAAAAGCATTTAGCGCTCCAGCCGTATTTTTTTACCGTTTGAGCTATCGACAAATAGATTTTAAAAAAAGATGAATAGATAAACAGATCTAAATTAAAATACTTTAAGCTATGAATTTGCGCATGCGCAAAAGTAATAGAAGTAGCTCGGTAAGTTGAAATGAGTATTTTACATTTGTGTATGCGTTATTCATACATAAAAACTCGTTATAAACTATCTTTGGCGTATGATTGTTATTTCCTATTAATTCCAGTACTTTAAAAATTTATCGATCTAATATTCACACACTGGCACGCACACGCACATACATCTACTGTTTTATTTATATAGATAAAAACTTGCAAGATATTGCTGTTCTCATGTTGAGAGTTATTTTCACAACGTTTTGGTCGATGTCATTTCTTACTTTTTTCAGGTGTATTTTGTCCAACTCGGGAATCTTTCTGTCGAATTCGAGAAATTGCACAGAATTTTAAACGGAATTCTCTATTTAATCCACGAGCGTAGAATGCTCTCGTTACGCCAGCCAAGACTGTGTGACACATTAATATTTGATTCTGACTAGTCAATTTTATTTTGCGAGTATTTTTTTACAGTGAAACATGAAATCTAATTGAGCTATTTCTAAACATACTAGGGAAGTTCCAAAAGTAATGCCTCTTATTTTTATTCCCCCAAAAGTATCAGAGAGGATGGAAAATTACATTGTTATGATGACTGAACTTATGCATTCATTACCTAAAGTTTCATCATTCTGTTGCGGATATTGACGGTGTGAGACTTTAAGTAAGCAACCCTCACTATGAAGATGCTTCAGAAGCAGAGAGGCGTGATTGAATTTCCGGCAAAAGTATATTCAGAATTGTGGTGACTATGTAAAAAATAAAATCTGGGGGCACAAAAGATCGCTCGTTTTAATTGCACCACTCTCATGTTCATAGAACTTCAACTTTTTGAGTTAAAAATTAGAAGACTTTACTTTCATAGCAGTCCTCCTGTGACAAAGTGCTCTATGGACGCCCATGCACACCCATCGTTCATTGCTGGCAAAAGCGCATTCAGAATGGTAGTGACTATGTAGAAAAATGAATTCTACAACACAAAAAGGTCGCTCGTTTTAATGACACCATTTCCGTTGTAATAGTACTTCAACTTTTTTTAGTTAAAAAATAGGAGGTTTTACTTTAGGAACGACCTTCGTTATGGATAATATGGAAGTAAAGATCTTTAATTATTTAAAATTATGCAAGAAGAGTGTCTCAGCAGATATGTCACAGTTTATACATACATAAAGCTGCGGAAAATAAGACTAAATAAATGGTGGTTGTTGTCGTGAGCCAACGCGTTATGAGTACGCGTACCTATTTGTAGACGGGTTATTTAGTATGATTTATGAGGTCTGCGTTTGTATCAGCTTCAATGTCATATGAATATGAGTTTCGATCATTATTTCTATGGGAAGTGCTCGCCTGTGCTCCAATCTCTTGTTTTCTCCGTGTAAAACAGTAATAGCAAGCCCCATCTAGCTACAACAATTATAAATAAGTTCCTTTCTTCTGCACCACTAAAAACAAACGATCCTTCCACAAACAACGTTTCTTTCCAATAACTCCCCTTTGTAGAACACAATATCACTGGACTTCTTTCAAGGTTATTACAATTTAGTCATTTTCAAGTCTAAGGTTTACAAACTCTTGCAAGCCGTCCTCTTGAATAATCACATTCTGACCATCTTTATCCATCTCTATTCAACCCTCTTAAGGCGTTGTCTCATTATCCGCCCGGCAAACTCATCAACCTTTATCCACGAGTAGCTTTTGGACCTTGATAGGCGGTGATTCATGAGTACAAAATGTATAATTAAGTTATTATTTTGAAATTGAAACAAATATACATGTGTTAAAACATATATATAATGTTAAAACATATATATATATATATATATAGGGAGGGAAGAGAGGGGTGGGGATGATTAGGTGCAAAGTAATAATACACATGCACGGCAAATGTGTTGGGCGGGTTAGTGAGTAACCAAATCGAGGGAAGAGTAAATGACATGTTTTATGAGCCGGCAAGTTTTTCCTAATTTTTGAGGCGAGTTTTATTTTAATTTTATTAATTGATTGCGTGATTTATTTTTTAACTACAACTAGACATGTTAATGTCGAAAGCTTGATCGATCCGCGCAGATTATTTAACTTTATTTGTATTAAACGCTTTTGAAAAATATGTGTTTTAATTAATGTTATCAGTATACTTGAATTTAATTTTTATATATATATATATATATATATATATATATATATATATATATATATATATATATATATAGTCATCCACATAAAGTACTGTTTCGTTGTGTCACAACTCATCAGTGCGATAGTCTAGCACTCTTCCCTAGCCGTGGATCGAACCTACAACCGTCAGCAGCTCTAACCACCGGACTAAGAATCGGTACTCTTTTTTTTTCTACAAGGTGGTCACCACTTATCAAGGCCCGGAAGCCACTCAGGGATAAGGGTTATTACGTGTACAGTACGTTAGTGTTAAAATTTGATAAAATGTCTACTCAAGGGGGCAGTTCACCAGGAATTTGTTTACGTTGGACTTGAAGCCATTTAGGTTGTAGTCAGGTGAGAAACAGGCAGACAGAACAGAGTTCCACAGACGTACACTTCTAAGAAAGAAGCTTTGCTCGGAAATGACTCATCAAATGTCTATTAGATAAACATCGGCAAAACGCTTAACAGTGCTCTAGCTGATAGTTTGTTTATATACAGCGTATTGTGTGTGTAAAATTATTTCTATGTTCGAGACTCTTATCATCCCAACCAACTAATCCACAGGTGGAAAGAATATTTTGACGGGTTATTAAACATGGAATCATCTGCACGGGATGATGCTCTATACGACATCACAGCCCTTCCACCTCAAATGGACTTGACCAATGAACCAACAATGGAAGAATTATTAGATGCAATAAAAAATGAATGTCCCCAGGGATCGACGGTATCCCTGCTGAAATCTATAAATTTGGAGGAGAGATGCGAGTTCAAAAACTGCATGAACTAATAATAAAATGCTATAGATGCAAAGCTCTGCCAAAGGACATCAAAGAAATCGGGATAATACATTTGTGTATGCATTTGTGTAAGCATTTATGTATGCATTTGTGTAAGCATTTATGTATGCATTTGTGTAAGCATGTGTTCGATTTTTACCATAGACAACCAAGTTTAATGTCATTGAACTGTTTCACGTAGTATCATTTTACTTAATCAATATTATCTCAAATATTTTATCGACAAATCCAAGTATGTGACATTTTGCGAGATTTTTACATAATTTGATGAATAAGAGACATTTGTTCTATGCATTATTGCAACCAGAACTCTGCATTTAGTAAATATGAAAGAATGCTTTTGCGGTTGTTGAGGACGTATTATTTTGTAATTGTGATAAACAATTATGCAGCTGAGTATTGCTTTTTATTGATATATTACATTTTAGTTGGTTAGTCTCTTTACTCTTCGCAGGTATACCTGATGGCAGGCTGCTCATGGTAATTGTTTGAGGAGTGTTGATGTGTGATCTGCATCCTATGGAGGGTGTTTTAATAGATTTTTTGTTTTTGTCTTTGTGTTTTGTTTTGCTTTGTTTTGTTTGGAGGGAGGGTGCAGGGAAATGGATAGAGGGAAAGTGTTGAAGTTAGCACTTTTACGCAATATCTCTGGAATGGTTGTTGCTGATGGAGAACGTATTCGTTAGTGTTTTCTACTCGTAGATGTGTAGACTAGACCATAATGTTATCGGTGACTTAGAAGGTGAGCATTTTAAATTTGATTTTTTTAAAGGATGACACAAAACGTAAAATCAAAGAAATAGAAACAGTAATTCAATATTTTCCTTTTTTAAATTCGACTTTTTACAGCTATTTTATAATCTTTTTATAATAATAATAACGAACACAATTATTAAATTATACTAGACTCTTCGCAGTCATAAAAGAATAATTTGTTTATTTTTTCTATAGACATAAAAACTGAAAATGCTAACACAACTTTAATCAAGAGTTAAACATACGTTTCAATGCGAAAGGTAAAGAGTAAAAAAATAAAGACACATATCTACATACACAAATTATTGTTTAATTGTTCAGGCGGAAGAAATACAATAACGGATATATACGTCCATTCGATCAAGGCGTCTAGTGAGCACTATGCTATTTTAAACTTAAGCCTGACAGATCAACGAAATTAATATTTAAAACGTAAGCATACAAATACTTTAATGGAATGCGCTCTAATGAACGCATATCACTTGTGCCCCCCTTAATGTATGTACTCCCGACTAACCCAACCAATAGCAAAATCCCACCCTTTAATGTTAAGGTCTCTAGATGGGAGAGATCCTTCTACTCTAATATTTTCTTCCATCAGATAGTTATACTTTGTAATTCCCTCCCTGTTTTCTGCTCCCCTGAATGTAATGACGTGCAGAGATTTAAATGTAATGTGAACAGATATATCGTTGTTCAAGTCTCCATAGTCTCCTGATAGACCCGATCCCAAACAGTAGCCTTTTATATTCCAAGTGCTAATATATCTTAATTGTGATAAAAAAAAAGTTTAAAAACAAATACAGAGAGAAATTTTATTTTAAACTTAACTATGATAGACGAAGGAAAGTTTTTATTTACAATGAAACGCGAGAGATTAAGTAAAATTGTAATTCAAATTTAATTGTGACAAATTACTGACCAATGCACAGGGCTTTCTTATATGGAAATACTTTGATGCAGCTTAAAATAAATAGCGTCTATCGAAACGAGATATTTTATGACGTTTCTGAACTTTTGAGATGAGGATTGGTTATCGGTATTATTTGGATTCATCGGACTCTCTGTAATTTTTATCTATTACTAGCAATTCAGCCCGGCGTTGCCCGGGTGTATGGAGGTGTATGTTGAGCAAAAAAAAAAGTGGTAGTAGGAAGGAAGGCTCGAACCCGTATCGCGAAGGAGGAAAAGAACGGGAAAAAAAGCTGGCGTCGTTCCTGTTACGACCACCACCAACCGGGAAGTGACGTAGGTTTCAATTAAGGCTAGACAATCTAAAAGAGATGGAATGACTTTCGACAATATCGGTGAAAAAAGCGACCTCTCCCTGTAGAAAAGTGCACAGTTGAAGGTGAAGAAATTAATGTTTTTAGCTAATTTTTCGATATTTGTCGTCTGAAAGATCGAACTTCAAAACAGTACTGGTCTTGTGAAAATCCGTCGCCTCTGTCGAAAGTTTTAGGCAGACATGCAAACATACATACATTGGTAGCTCAAATTTTCGATCCACACCGACTAAAAATCTTTCCCTATCTCTGAATACCCTTTATGTAAAATACCAAATGTTTAGACTAGAAATTGTCTTTAGTAATTTGGTAGAGACCGCAGAGGTCAATTTTTTTAACTTTGAACCCTATTATGACCCCTTAACATTTATTGTTTTGGGCCCACATCAAGTTATTAAGGAACCTATATCTAAAATTTCAAGTATTTAGACCCACAATTGTCGGAGGAGTTTGGTAGAGTTCTCAAAGGTCAAATCGTTTCATTTTGACCCCTTAATAGGTAAATTTCTGGCCGAAAACCGATTACAAATAGTCTATAAATCTTCGACCCAAACCGATTAAAAAGTTTGTCCTATCTTTGAATACCCTTTATGTAAAATTTTAAATGTTTAGATCAGAAATTTTCTGAGTAATTTGGTAGAAACAGCAGAGGTATTTTTTTTAACTTTGATCCCTATTATGACCCCTTAACGTTTATAGTTTGGGACTCAAATCAAGTTATTAAGTTAGATCCAGGTCCAAGGAACCTATATCTAAATTTTCAAGTGTTTAGACCCAAAATTGTCGGAGGAGATTGGTAGAGTTCTCAAAGGTCAAATCGTTTAATTTTGACCCCTTAACAGCCAAATTTCTGACCGAAAACGGATCACAAAGATTTTCCAAAATCTAAGTACCCGGTATATCAAATTTCGAGTATGTAGACTTTAAATTGGCAAAGTTATTGTGTAGGGAAATGTACACACACAGACAGACAGACACACAGACACGTTCACTTTTATAGATATATAGATTTCATGCATGCGCAGACTGCTTATGCTTTGTGGTTTTCAAGCTTAATTCTCATCGAGTCATCTTTCATTGCTTAAAAATGCGAAAGCATAAAAATTGTTCCGTCCGCTGAACAACACAATTAAATTGCTTAATTAAAAAGAGGATACAGTATGATTTGAAGCAAATAATTGTATGCATCTATTTCCTTGCCTCTTATAAGAGAAAAGTTAGGCAAAAAGTCAGTTTTAAATGGGTGAGGCAGTCATCTCCTCAAAAGAGGAAACTCGTTAGGAACTAAAGTATTTTTATAGTCGCGTCGGCATACTTTGAAAGATGAAGCGTCTCAAGAGACGGATAGTAAGCCAATTCCCCGCCAAAATAATTAAATGCGGGAGTGCCTTAAGGGTTTATCTTTGGACCTCTATCATTCCTAATATTCATAAATTACCTCCTTGACAAAATTGTCGGTGACATGGGTATATATGCTGATGACACCACACTCTATAACAGACACGACAGGAAAACAAATGAACGCATATCTAAAGAAATGGCAGAAACACTAGAGGATGACCTCCAATCTGTAGTGGAATGGGGACAAAAATGGATGGTCACTTCAATGCTACCAAGAATAAACTTGTTTCCTTCAGTAATTACAAGAAACCTTCTCTACCACCAATAGCAATGGCCGAAGACTCTTTATCTGAAAGTACATCTTTTAAACTCCTCGGCCTAACGTTCACAGGAAACATGAGTTGGAACAATTACATTGAGAGCATTGCCAGGACCGCTGCGAAAAAGGTAGATTCTCTCTACCGTGCTAGAAAGCTACTAACGTCCGAAAGTGTCCTGTACCTCTATAAGGCCACCATTCGCCCATGTATGGAGACTTGTTGTCATATTTGGGCTGGTTCATCTGCTACTAGTCTCTCCTTCTTAGACAAGGTTCAAAAGAGAGTCACCAACCTAATAGGTCTTGAACTGTCATCTAAGCTCCAGTCTCTTTCCCATCGAAAAAATGTAGCATCCCTCTGCCTGTTCTACAAGTACTTTAACAGTGAATGCTCCGACGAACTGCAAGCAGCACTCGTATCTCCTCGACGTAAATACCCCCGACATACAGCTAAATCACACCTCTTCACAGAAGAGATCCCTAAATGTATGAGCGCCTACTACTCCAGTAGTTCCTCCCCAGAACCGCTAGACTTTGGAATCCCCTTCCCGGTTCCTGCTTCCCCAACTGTACTGACATGCAGAAGTTCAAGTGTAACGTGAACTGACATCTTGCTACCCAACTTCCCACATAGTACCCCTGTAGATTATGTCCCTGATAGTAGCCCCTACATCAAAGTGGCAATGTGCCTTGTTTGGGATGAAAATCTAATAAAACAAATAAATATAAACAAAATAAGGAAGCCATGCTTGAGAAGATGACCTCCTTAGACCGGACAGACGCTGCACTTTTCTGTAAAACACACTGAAATTATTTCTCTCTCTCTCTCTCTCTCTCTCTCTCTCTCTCTCTCTCTCTCTCTCTCTCTCTCTTTCTCTCTCTCTCTCTTTCTATATCTATACTATTATATAAAAGTCACTTTATGTTTGTGTGAGTTCCTTCTTGATAGGTTCCGAAACGGCTGAGCCTATCTTTTGCAAATTTCACACAAAGTTAATTTCTATGTCTGACAATATTCTTAGATATGTTTTGTACAAGTATCGAACTAGCAAGTATCGAAATTCGAAAAAATTCAATCTTAAAATATTCTTTCTCTCTTATAGATAAAAAGTAGACTTTTTACAGGGAAATATTTTATGTTACACCGGCAAAGGGAAATAATCACTGCTGTCAGTTTAGCGGGGTTTTTTTCCGCTAGATCTGGAGATGTCGTTTGCAATCTAGCCGGTAAAGTTTTGATCTATAAAATAAATAAATAAATAAAAGCGCTTGATAATATTTTAAAACATAAACTAAACTCATTCGAGTAGAAGGAAAAGTAGCATTTATTGCCTGTCCTAACTATTATTTATTGAATACTTGTTTTCTTTGCACCATTTTTTTTTCGGTTAACCATTCTTAAACTCGCTATAAAATTAGTTTTTCCAAGTACATTAGGGGGTCTTCTTACCTTTATAGATTGGAATACGATCTAAGCACCCCGCTTAATTTAAAAGTATCCATTCACTTAGTAAAAGTGCAGAAAAGTTAACAGTCGAAAATTATAAAACAATAAACAACTCCAGCAAAAACTTATACCAAACGCAGTAGAATCTAATTATCTACCGACATGTATACTTTTAATGTGCTAAAACTAAGTTGTTTCTAATTTCAAAATATGATGTTAAAAATGGTTTTTACACACTGAATTAAAAAATAAACAAATGGGAGGGACTTAATTCCTACAAAGTTGTAAATAAATTACTTATTCTATCACTAACCCTAAGTTCGATTCGTACTCCCAAATTTAGAGTTAGTGGTAGTTATAGACTTTTTGGTATTTTTTTTTTTCAAGAATAAAGCCCCCAACGTTTAAGTGACAAGAAACCAGTTATTTGTTGTAAAGACAGCTAAAACAAATAAAAAGAACGTAAACACAATTTCAGCGCGTATAAAAGATGCTTGAATTTTATTGCGTTTGGTATGAGATATTTGTTGATTTGTGTTATTGCTTACAATTTCTCGATTGTTAATTATTCTTCACTTTAATAAAGAGCCAAACATTCATGGTTTTACTTACTTTTACTAACTTTTTCAGCGCTTATTATTACACTTAAATTCAGTGTGAACCAACTTTTTAAAGACGCAACATATGTTAACACCTCAGCAAAGTTTATTGCGTTTATTTTTGAGCAAACATTAAGGAAAAAAACTGTATTTCACATGTGGAAAAAAATTACTTCACTTCTTATGATGGCAAAGTTAGACACAAGATCAGTTTTTAATGTAGTGAAATCCCAGTTACCCCCCCCCCAGAAATGGGTATTCGGGGTTCGGGCAACTTTTTTAATCCTCAATCTTAAAGGATATCTCCTTCATTGACCACGGACATAAAAAAGAAAGTACAGTATTAGAATAGATACTATACTTTAACGTTAATTTTATTTAGAAAAGTAAAAAATAATTCACATAAACCGAAAATAAAAGGATATTGTAAAATTGGCAAATATTGAAATCGTAATTTTTCTATAAATTTTTAAAATATTCAGACAAAAATATACTCGATTGTGAATGACGGTATCCAGGAAAAGTGTTTTCCAATTTGCTTTATTTCAGAAGCTTTTTACCGGTTTAGGATTTAAGACTGTTACGCATTTTTATTTATTGATTTTTTTTTTTTTTTTTTTTGCTATGGGATATAAATTCTGCATGTTTTACTTTTTAAGGTGATTTCCTGTAGTTTTATGACATTGTAAGTCAGACTTAGGATTAGACAGACATTAAAGATAAGTTATCTGTCCCAAAAAAGAATTTATTAGAAATAAGGAGTCATTTTCAGAAACATTTATATGAAAAAAATGATCCCCCTGCTTAAAAATTCTAAAATATTTTTCGGAATATTTACACGTAATTGCCTAACAAAGCAGAATCTTATTTTCGAATAGGGATAGCTAAGGGTCCTTATCTGCTTTTAAATAAACATATAATTTATTTTTTTAAATTGGCAACTGCTTATTACTTTCCCTTTATATATATATATCAAAGATTTTTATCTTGTGCTAATTTTCCCATTTATACATTTGTGCCCTTTTTATCTACCCTCTCCAATCTCCCCTTCAGAATGGTTCTAAAATCTATCAATTAATTCATTTATAAATGTGGTGCCTTCATTTAGGGGATTTCTTTTTTAATATTTATTTCGCAAATATTAATTTTTCTAATATTTGAGGAGAATTTATTCGGCAATATTAAATATTTAGGTACGTCATTATTGTGATGTGTAATCTGTAATATATCTCAATTTAAACTTTATTATATTAAACACTGTTTGATTTTTTCTTGCAAAACAAAATATACCCTCTCCGAAAAAAAGATAAAATTAGTTGATAAAATTTGGAAAACTTCTAGGGAGCCAACCGCTTTAATATAACTCCAAAAATATATAGTGCGAAAACACGGAATATTTTGTATATTCATAATAGTTTTATGTGGGGTAGGAAGTAAATATAGTGTTTTTCGTTTTCGGATGTTGTTTTTTTGTTTGACAGATACCCCAATGTACAGCTGGCGCCAACGTAATTTAACCCACCCCCACCCCGCCCAGAGCATTTAAAACTTTTTAATAATCATACGAACTTCGTCGGATGAGGGCACATAGACATTTTAGCGAATAGAGGCGAAACGATTACAAAGGCAAGAAACGAGTTATCTCTCAATAAATAACCAATAAATATAATAAATTAAACTCTGATAATCAATGTAAAATCTGTAAACGAGATTTACAATCCATTCTCAGTCTTATGGTCTTAGGGAACAATAATAATAAAAATAAACAATTTGTGCTTGTTTCATTTTTTATTTTAAAATTTTAAAGAACGGTTTTGAATCGGAAATTAGACTATAATTTTTCCGATTCCGATACCGATTCTGATACCCCCAAAAGGTCCGATTTTTCTGATTCCCAATTTCGATTCCGATTAATCGTCCCAATACTATTATTATTATTATTATTATTATTATTATTATTATTATTATTAATAATAATAATATTATTATTATTATTATTATTATTATTATTATTATTATTATTATTATTATTCCATGAATCCAGATAAAATGTTATGAGGAGTTATATTTTATGTATTGATTTTCAGTATTATCTTAAACAGTGTTCATTGCGTGAGTTGAGCAAGGTACTACGTTATGAAAATATAGATGGCAATTCAAATATACACAGGCTTCCACATTTCATCCAATCGTCTGATGATTTTATAGGGAGATGAAACGTATAAGCCTCTTACCTTACTAAATGCATATATATATATATATATATATATATATATATATATATATATATAAGATGCGAAAATAATAAGACTTCATCTGAATTTTAAACAGTAAGTTTATTGATCATTCCTTTTTTTTCCACTTATATCAGTCAGACTACCATATTTTTTTATTCTCATACTAAAAGCTTTCAAAATCAAAGAGAAACGGACGATGTCTTCGTGTCGCTTTTCGGATTTTAACTGTCAGTACAAATAAATAAGCTAACTGCGGAGTTGAACATCAAAGCGTGACGAAGAAGGAAAAACAAATCCCGAACTTCATTCATCTTTCTTCAAACCCGACCGTAATGTCTATGTCTCAACCAAGTTCGATGTAACCGCTGCAAAAAAAAATCGTGGATATTTTTATCTTATTGTAGTAATGAATGTTTTTTTTTAATTCGAAGATGAGATCTTTGTTCTTTCTGAAGATGTCCGTCTTAACCAACAGAAAACAATAGTAGGAAACAAAAGGTCAGAATGGAAGTGGCGTCGAAAGTTACAATGAGAATTCAGTGCGTTGATTGTTTTTTAACTTTTCGTTTGTACTTAGATGCTTAGAAAACGGTTCAAGTTACATTATTATATATTACACAGAAAAAAGTCAGAATGAAAAGTAATATGGTCAAGATTTAATATGGAAAGTTAAAACTGGAAAAGAAAAAGAACAAAATATTCTAGTAAAAATCTAATACATTTATAACTTAACGTATTGCAACATTACGAATTTTTTGAAAAATTCAATTTAACATTATATAATCAATTCTTAATTATCACTGTAGTATTCTAAGTAATAAATTGATTATATCTTTTACTAGAATATCTTGTCTTTTCCTTTTCCAGTTTAAACAATTGTTCCTTTTACTTTTCCATGTTTAAATCTTAACCATATCAATTTTCAAGCTCGCATTTTTCTATGTAATCTATGATTTTTCCAGGCTTTACTTTGAAATATAATTTTCTCTCTTTGTTTCATTTGTTACCTGTGAATTATTAGCGACAATTCAGTTGGACGACAGATCGAGACAGCGATGAATCATAAACGACAGTTTTATTTCACATCCTGTTACGTCATCATCTCCGTCGTCCTCAGATTTGGTTGCTATGGTAACCAATAGCCAATGAAAAAAAAACGTCTCTCAGTTCCTTACAGCTTCTTAGAATTTTGAACAAATTAATTTTATTATAACTTTTGTTTTACTGAAAGAAAATTGATTTTTCCAAAATATAGCTGTAAAGGTGACCTTTAAACTTTAAAAATTGTTTGAAATTATATATATATATATATATATATATATATATATATATATATATAGTGTCACGCAAAAGTGTTGGATACGTTACATTTTTCTTCATAACTCTTATTAGGGACAAGATTTTATCTAAAATTTGATCTATATATTCCTATTACTATTCTAACTTATATTTGGGGTGTAATCACAAAATCAAAGTTTAGAAAGTTTATATTTTAGGAAAAGTATAAATTAACAAACGCAAAATTATTGGATATATTGATTTAATATTTGGTTGCATAGCTTTTGTTGCATTCAACAGCTTGCAGGGCTTTTGCAGAACTCTTCTGGTTATTGAATATTTTGTGGATTCCTTGGGTTATAGTCTGGAGACAAACTGGGCCAAATACGAATGCCACTTTTGTTATTTTCAAGTCATTCTTTGGTTAGTTTCGCAGTATGCTTGGGATCATTGTCGTTCTGAAACATGAAATTGCTATTAGGTCCCAACAAATCAGCAGATTTCCTGGGAGGTTTTCTCCAGAATACCCTTGTACATACGCCCATTCATTATACCATTGATGATTTCTAATTCACCAGTCATGTTGGATGAAAGACACCCCATACCATAATCGAATCACCATCAAACATCACCGTAGAAATAGTATTCTTTTTGTTGTAGCTGGTGCCATTTTTCCGCCATACCTGTGTTGCTGTATTTCTTCCAAAGATTTCAATTCTCGTTTCGTT
Organism: Euprymna scolopes; assembly: GCF_053919585.1. Classification (NCBI taxonomy): domain Eukaryota; kingdom Metazoa; phylum Mollusca; class Cephalopoda; order Sepiida; family Sepiolidae; genus Euprymna; species Euprymna scolopes. The sequence goes on from NC_136486.1 coordinate 159,858,284, forward strand.
TGACCAGATTACCTTGTTCCAAAATTCTTGTGATTTCTTCCCATATAATTTAACATAATTTAAACAGGAACCAACATGTTGACACTTCAACAATGGAACTGTTCTTGGAGATCTTGAAACAAAACCTGTACAATTTAGAGCTCTACTGGTTGCATCCTTGCTTACATCAATCTCAGCTTCTCTGAGGTCAGTTTGATATACTACGAGTAACTCTCTGTTTACCCACCTTGATTTCTTTCCTTAAATTTCCTTGATCGACCAAATCTTGAAAAATTTGCAACAGCTTCACCAGGATTTTTAAACTTTCTAATAACGTTTTGATACCCTTTTCCTTCTTTGTGCTTATCAATAATTTTTTTACGAATATCTATGAAAAAAACTCTTTAGTTTTAAGCGTTTTTATAAATGAACTGGTTTACTGGTGAACACAAACCGAAAGAATTTTATAAAAATTATTTTAATATAAAGCTCTCTGATTGGTCAGTGATAACTCGCTTGCATTATTGCAACACGCAAAGCAAAACTTGTTGTGTAGTACATTAATACAGACTTAACGATAGTGATGATGAGGGAGAGAACACATTTATATATATTATAGTTCTTTTAACAGATATTAGAGGAGAGGATGAGATACATAATCTTCGAAGGGTTACACAATGTTAATTATAAGATGATAAACACAATTACCTTTCGTTAGTGATGAAGGATGACAGAAGACAACAGTTACAGCATAATGATTACTTCTTTATTCATTTGATCGGCCAGTCGATGACGTCAGGAATTCAAATTTTGCTCTACATGGTTAATCTTCTATCCTTCGCCTCTAAGGGAGGCAACTCTTGGCTGATCAACTGACTCTCACATCCTGACTGGCTGACTCTAACTAAAACCCGAACCCATAGTATCCTATTAGTAGAAAGGTCCTCTGTCTGTGACCTCAGAAGTGTGTTTTCAAATGTGACTAATTTCACGTGGCTTTTCATATGTTTGTCCAACACATTCTTGACAACAAAAGAATCCTCAATTCTAATCTAACCTATTTTTAACAATATATTTTTAATTTGCATTGTTCATTCTTTTAGCTGAAATTTTTAATATTCCGATTTCTAAAAGAATGGACAATCAACTCTTTTTCCGATATAAACAATGTTTAACTATTCTAATAGAATTTAACAATAGACTAAATTTCTTACATTCCATTTCTTAAACTTCCCTACAGGGTTCGATTCTAGGCCTATCCTAATCTTATTTTCATTTATCTAATATTCTTATTTACATGGAAAGGGAACAGCCCTTTTCCATGTAACAAGCTTGTCTAAAATTATTTTAGAAAAGGGATTATTTGTGTCCAATAATTTTGCGTTTATTAATTTATATTTTCCCTTAAATATAAACTTTCTAAACTTTAATTTTTTAATTACTACCCAAAATATAAGTAAAAATAGTAATAGGAATATATAATAAATAAAGTATTTGCCTAAACTCCTCTGTATCTTCTTCTAACATGATCTTGTGGTGCCATTAAATAATATTGATTTTTTGGTTTTCTGATTTAGTACTCAATATATGGATGTTAAGAGTTCAGTAATCTTCTCTCCTTTATGCATAACTACCCGAATATACCCAACAATTAATTGTACTAAACCCAATATAATTTAATGAATGAATCTCAAATGACTGTATAAAACTGCTGGAACCAATAATCATAAAAATAAAAATTTGCTGGAATGATAATTCAGGTTCTCAAAAACAGTACATTATTTAGATAACGCTACTTTACTAAAGGGATCACAGGTGATTGTAAATAGACTTTTGTAAATTTTGGAAACACTTAGGAAACATGCTCTAGATTAGAATCTCCTCTTATTATAAAAAATTAAAGCACAATATATATGTATATATGTGTGTGTTTATATATGTATATATGTATATAGTTGCCTGTCTAGCCGTACTGATGAGCTGTGAAACAGCGAAACAGGATTGTATGTGGATGACTATATATATAAATATATATGTGTGTGTGTGTGTGTGTGTGTGTGTGTGTGTGTGTGTGTGTGTGTGTGTGTGTGTGTGTGTGTGTATAAACAAACTCAAGTTAAAATACATATTATCTGGCAACTTTCTAAATAAATGTAACAACTCATAAGATACAATAAAAATGATAAATATAAATTTAATTAGAATATAACTAAAAAGTTTATGAAAATAGAGTTTAATTTTGCCGCTAAAAGACAGATCGAATCTTTTAAAAATTGTAAGATTATAAACATAAACAATTGAACGAGTTCTGCAAATGGAGGCAGACATTAATGACATATATAAAAAAAAACAATCCTGACCCAAATTCAGTGAACTGTTCCTAATTGTAAAATGTAAATTGTACAAATACCTCCCATCCCGAACTATTTTAAATTGTCTAAAATATTGCTTTCCAACCTACTCAAGTCCAACTCCCGTCCCTTCTTATTGATGTACCTTTGCGCTTTTCTCTCTCTCTCTTCTCTTTTAACTGGCTACTCTAAAACTTTCCTGGATCAAAATTTTTCATTCACTCCATGTTACATTATCGCTAAGTTTTGTTAACTCAATTCTTTTTTAACCGAAGAAACTCCTAAAACTAAAGCTTTCAACTTCATATCATAAAATCTTTAAACTATGCTACACGTTAGACATATCAAATTATTTTCTCCATTATAATCATAAAATGTTTTTCAATGGATTTTTAATTTTCCAAATATTTTCTTGCCTGATGAAATAAAAAATGATTGAAACAGTCTGCAAATCGTAACACGATATAACTGTATTTAATTAAAGGAAATATAACTGATAAATGTTCTCTCTTACGTTGAACACTATCCACTACCCTTGTTGATATTCAATGATTCTATACGTTTGAATATTTTCAACCTGGAATATATATATATATATATATATATATATATATATATATATATATATATATATATATATATTATTATTATTATTATTATTATTATTATTATTATTTCATGTGTTCACAAAAATCTAATGAGGGTGTAATATTCGACGTATTAATTTTCAATATTTACTTCAACTATGATTAATGCATGAGTAGTGCTATGAAAGAAGTTATAAAAATAAGTACATATATATATATACTTATATATACATATATATATATACAAACTTCACTATGATTCAAAAATATCAATAAAATAACATATAAAACAACAAAACTTGAATTTACCGTCTTGTTTCTTGAATGCGTGCACCAATTTCTCATATAAAATATATGCAATTATCACCAGTGAAAACTTACCTAAAATAAGAAAAAAATAATTTAATTAAGAACAACTGGAAATAATTACAGTTATATTACAATATAATAAGATACAAATTATTTCTGAAACAAACATTATTGTACGAAAATCAAATTTACTTTTACTTACGGAAGATCATAATTACCTACAATCCTCTAGCTTTATTTATCCGGCTCTCCTGAACACCAACGCAGTTAAATCATAATAAACCAGCAATTGCAATAGTATATACGTATACTATCGATATCATATCCTAGTCTTTTTTTCATTTAGTTCTTTGTGTAATGTTTGTTTTCGTTGTTCCGTCTGTTGTCTTATGCTTTAATGAAACATTTGAATGAAGTCTATAAATGAAGTTTACAAATGAAGTCTTAAATGGCGTCTTAGAATGACGGTTTAAGAAGAAGTCTTAAAATGAAGTGTTAGAATAAAGTATTTGCAGTATTTGAATGTAGTTTGTGATTAAATTCTTTAAATAAAGTTATTAAATGAAGTATTTTAATAAAACCTGTTAATTAAATCTTCCAATGAAATCTTAGAATAAAATCTTAGTATTATTCAGATGTTCAATATATAATAATTAATATATTTATATTAGTTACTATATTTATGGGAAAGCAGTGTTCGGTATCGCCTATAGAATTTATACTGATTTAAAACTGAAAAGCATAGACATTAAGTCAAATAAACTATAGCTACTAGATCACAAAGCGGATAATTTATTAAGCCTATGGTGAGTCAACATGCGTAGTGAATAATAGATCTGCGTACAATGTTTCCTCTAGTTTTAGATGCAATAGTCTGATCTCACCCCTGCCAAACTTTCTCAGGCATGTGGGGGCGATTAAATACCCAATTGTTGGCAACAACACAGTTTTACTCGCCGCCTGTGTAGAACTTGAAGATCACGAAATCAGTTTGCTGACGCCATTTTATTAACAGCAAAATAGACGTCCCCACATTTGGCAAATGTTTCAAATTTCGTATTGGCATGGATGGAATACTTAGGAACGATTTCAGTTGGTCTCTCCCTTGAGTCAGGAAGCATATTCTAAAACCAGCCGAGATAGTTTAATATTTGAACAGAAAGGCAGAAATTCTAATGGAACGGTCTAGTATGTTGCTCTCCTCTCGCCCATACGCATTTGCTTATGAAAATCAGGCTTTTATAAGTCAGGATCATGCAGTTAAATATGTAGGTTTTCCTCTATAAACATTCGCAACAAACATTTGCCTAGCTGCAATAAGCGTCTACAATTTCCCTTGCTCTCTGTCTGTGTCTAAAAGCAAAAGAAAATTCCACCAGCAAAGTTTTTCTCCTGTTCTCAGCTGACTATAACATCTTCATTTTCAAGTTCTTGTTGAGCCGTCCTCTTAAATAATCCAAGCCTACCCAAATTTCACCATTACCAATCATCACAGTGTTGTCTTACTCATTCATCCTTATGTATGAGAGCGCGTATGGGTGTGTGTGTTAATATCAGCAGCAGCAGCAGAAGCGAAAATATTAGCAGCAGTGGTTAAAGCACAATGCAAATTAGCAAATGTGCAGGAGCTTGTGTCACAAGAAAGGGAGAAAAATGCAACCCGTGATCGACAGGAGAAGCAAAGTGCGAACCGGGAAAGATGGACGTGTAAAAACGAGAGCGAGAAAGCGCTGGCAAGCGCCAGGGCGAAGTGACGAGGAGACAGAGACTTTTAAAAAGCACATGTGTGTGTGTGTGTGTGTGTGTGTGTGTGTGTGTGTGTGTGTGTGTGTGTGTGTGTGTGTGTGTGTGTGTGTGTGTGTGTGTGTGTGTGTGTGTGTGTGTGTGTGTGTGTGCGCGCGAAATGATTTAGGAAATACGTTGTTTTGGAAGAACCACGTATAAGTGTATTTCATTTGCACTTAAAGAAAACTCTGAGTAACATTTTGTTTCTTTCCTATTTAATTTTGTGTGTTTGTTTCTGCGACGCTACACTTATTTTAAAGTGGTCTTTGGGCCTTCATAAGCAGTGACCCCCTCAGTGGTCAACAAAAACACACTCGGCTTTTTTTAATTATAATAAACCAGCAGTATGAGATTATAATCATATAGTCTTAACAATTTTAAGAGAAAAGACACGATGATGTGACATAGTCTATAGGACGAGGAGGCATGATATAAACCTATCGACAGTTATGAATTATTTCCAAGACTAAATAGTAAAGTTTACAAAAATATGGCTACGTTCTTACCGTGTTTACCTCAAATACGTATTCCACAGGCCATAATGATCAGTTCTTTAGTTTAAGAGTTTATCTTGTATATACATATTATTGGCGCCCATATACGCTTACCAGATCGGCTTAATTTGTATTATATAACATCAAGATGTGATGATGTGTACAAAATTCTTCATTATTATACTTTAAGAATAACGAATGGTCTGAATAATGTCTACTATTTCTCCATCTCTCCATGAAACTATCATAATTAATTATTATTAAAGACTAGAGGGGGCGCCCGGTCTTGTCGGGTCATAAATTAAGCTTAAACATGTTTTAATTCATATAGATTTCGAGTTTATTATCCAATTATTAGCCAATTCCTTATTGAATATTACATTATACCTAACATAAAGTGGCGATTTCAAATATTAAAGAAAATGATTTGGGTACCATCAGCTAGAATCGAAACCGAAAGATTTAGCGTTCAAGCCGCGTTATCTACCGATATAGATATTAATAGAGAAATTATAAAGATTTAATATTAAATGACTTTACGAAATGAATTGATTTGGGGCATTCGCAGAATGAAATAGAAATATGTTGACGAATTGAAATTACAATTTTGCATTCCAACTTGGCGACATGTTTTTGTATTCAGACTTCATTCATCCAAAACAATATTTTATCGTTATAAACCATCCTTGGTGTTTGATTTCTATTTTCTGTTAATTTCAGTGTTATGTAACCAATAGTTTAAGAGTTTATTGGTTAAATATATACACCCAGACAAACAGACACACATACGCACACACATACACCTACTGTTTTATTTACTGACAGTCGGTGTATTTGCATAGAATATAAAATATACATTTAAATAAGCGTTGCTAATACAAATAAAAGGGAAGGAAATAGAAAAAAAACAGCAGTATTAACGAATACGCAAACAATATAAAAATGAATGTGTGATAAATGCTGAGAGTATAGCAATATCTTATTTTCAACAAGATCTTTTAAAGACGAGATTTCGTTGGTTTGATCACCACAACTAAGGAGAATTCATTTACGAAGCAATAGCCCCAGAACCATTCTAAGATTGGCGAAGACGGCTGAGAGGTCAGCTGAAGAGGTGGTTACGCACCATCAAAGTTGGCATCGAATTTACCTCCGGTCCACAGGTCTATGGTGTTCAGCACTGGACTCGAGACTGGATGCCCATATATATCTTGGCTTCTGCGGATTATCAGGGGTGTTTATCCGAGATGCTGTGAGTTTTATGAGAGTAGCCGGCTCTGTGACGAGCATGCACGGAAGCGTTCAAGAATTGTCTTCCAATGTCTAAATCTGGTCTACCCACGTCGAAAGTGAGTTCGTCCAAGGGCTACAAAAAAGCCGATACCAAAGTCATTCGGAGAATAACTGCCAAGGTTGCACTGGTAATGTGTCGTGTTAAGTCATTTTGTTTGGATTCGAATCGACAGAGTTGTTCAGATTCGAATCGACGGTGTTTTTCAGTCGCGTGGGCGAAATTGTTCGGGGCTGTGTTGCCGCGTGTAATAACAATTGTTTTTGTTCGCTCTTCCCTCATGAAGCAAAAGGAAAACCCATCCAGAGTGAATGCCGCAACAAGTAAAGTCAAGAAATATTTATTCGATATATATATATATATATATATATATATATATATATATATATATATATATATATATATAAGCGTAAAAGATAATAAATTATTAGCGTCCTTCGTAAAAATATAATTAATTTTTATAAGGACATCCTTAAAGAAAAGGGAGTAAATTTGAAAAAAAAACTGTCTGTCATTAAGTATAAATCGACAAATAATGGAAATACACAAATAAAGAATCGGAACAAACGCGTCTATTATTCGAATCAAAACTGAAATGTGGGTCACCTTGACATTTGTGAACTGTCAAAAGAGTCATTATTACATGCATCATTCGGTGCATTTATCTATTGCGTTCTTTCAACAAATAACGCGTCAAATGAAATTGAAGTCATACGTTGACCATAAATGGTACATCAGTTTGAAAGAAAACTCGTTTGTTCGTCGGTTTTAATAGGTGAACAATATCAGACAGCTTTATAGAAGATCTACATTTAATATAATCAAAAACAAATAATCTATACGGGTTGTCTTATTTTGGGTTCAACATATATATCTATCTGTTTCCCTTTCTCTTTCGCTCTCTCTCTCTCTCTCTCTCTCTCGCTCTCTCTCTCTCTCTCTCTCTCTATATATATATATATATATATATATATATATATATACATAGGTATGAGTGGGTGTAGCTCTTGTTGACAAAGACATACAATAAGTTTTTCAAGATAACGACATTAACCGGGGGAGGGCTAAGAAAGATCAACACACGACTGAATTAACGATTTGAAAAACTTCTATACACAATTTATCAATAAAAATGTTAGCTCACCTATTGAAAAAGTTCATTCAATAAAACTCTTATTACTGATGATTTGACCCAAATCAAACACACACACACACCACACACACACACCACACACACACACCACACACACACACACGTATATATATATATATATATATATATATATATATATATATATATATATATATATATATATAGTTTTAAAAATAATAGGCGGAAGTTTCTCGAGAGCTCTATCGGCTATCATCTCGTCAGGAGAAAATCGATAGCGAACAAAATAATATTGTGTCGAAAAATAAAGAGTTCTAATGGGGAACTTATTAAATGTGCCAAAAGTACGGGGACAATAAATAAATTTATTAACGTTTAAAAACGATTAAAATATTGGCACATTTTTAAACGTAAATAAATTTATATATATAGAGCTCTCGAGAAACTTCCGCCTATTATTTTTAAAACTATATATAAATTCTGTACCTCTAAACATTTATATATATATATATATATATATATATATATATATATATATATATATATATATATATATTCAAGACTGTCTGATTGAACACGACAAAGTTATTCTTTTTTTTTTTTCTATTTTTCTGAATATCATTTTTATTCGCCGAGCGGTCTTTTTTATTTCAGCTGTCATCTGTATATAAAATGGCAAGCAAAAGTTGTTGTTCAGCCATATTTTACTCAAGCGCTTTCTATCGGTGCATCCGATTATCATCAGGAACGATTTTTGTTGTTATCTTTTTCCTTTTTCTTGGGTGGGTGCAGGATGGTAAGAGGCGATTTTTTTTTGTTTTTAATTTCGATTTTCTTTTTTGTAATTTATTTATTTTTTTTTTTTTAATTATTAAATACTTTTAGTATATTTGTCCCGGTGTTAAATGAGATACGGTTAAAAAGGTGTTGTAGTTTTTTGATAAGTATATCTTGTGTTCTTCAGAATGGTCTGATATATGCCATGCTTCTTTTGTTCTGGCTTGTTTGACTCGTCTATCAACTGGTCTGTATCCATTCGCCGTTTTAATACCTCATTGTAAAACAGCTTCCTATTCCAGTAGCTGCTTTCCAAGAACCAGAAGCTTGTGAAATCACGTCCTGCTGACTGTTTTCCCCATACTTTAAACTTTGGTCTTTTCAAAACTAAGGTCAATTGCCATCTTCTGTCTTTGTGATAATCATCTTTCATTCTTGTTAGCTCATTACATTGTGTGGCTTCACATCTTCTCTCGGGCGATTTCCATGAAAAAGATAAAAATGAATGTCCGTTGCACGAAAAATCATGTTCATAAATCATATTTCCAGATTATAATTTAAGTTCGTAAAAAATATATAGCGACTTCTTTTAAACACCGACCGAAACGTTGTGAAAATATCAATAAAGACGAGAACGTTCGTCCGAAATATCCAAATAATATGAATAATCAATCATTATCTAAAAAAAATCGGTTGAACTTTAATCTTTATTCACACATGATCAATCAGAAGTGAGAAAATCGATTTTTCCTTTGTCAAAAGCAACTATTTTTTTTTTGTTCTCTCTGCAGCACAAGTGTGCATTCTATATTGTGATAAATTATTAGGTAATCATTAAAGTTTCATCGCGATGATCTGCAACTCTTTGATATTTGGCAGGCACACAATTTTATATTAGTAATAACACCGAAATTCCCCGTTTCTATTTTTATTCTAAGACCAGCGGACCCCCCGGTGTTGCCCGGTCGTAAAACACGCATAAATATTATATTTTAATTCATGCAGAAACTGACACATGTGCATGCGAGTATTACCTAAACAGTTCACTTCTTGTAAGTTAAAAATACTCAAGCTTAGATCGAAATCAAACCTAAAGACAGTGAGCCAAGTACGATGACCATTAGGCCAGCTTGACATGATCTTTTAAATGTTTTCAAACCTACTTATTCTTAACATAAATATTCTTTCATGTGAAAGATTCACGCATGCGCATTCGTGAAAGAGTGGGCAAAAAGATAAAAATTCAATGACCTCCCCCTCCCCAAGTACTAATTTATCAATTGTAACTCCTTAGCCACTTTTTTCCGGATGAAAACCGATTAAAAAATTTTCCACATGTTTGAATACCCTATATACCAAATTTCAAGTCTGTAGATCAAAAATTCGTTGCGTATATAGGTTGAGAATTGCCATCAGACACACACATATTCTCACTATTATAGATATATAGATAACAGAATTTTCATATATTATTAAATACTTTGTTTAAACAAGGTCACAGCTAATTGGAAAGGTTTTAAGTGTGTCATTTATTTGTATTGCTAATCGGTAGAAATCGAGTCTCCCCTTTCTCTTATATGCTTACACATTTGAAAATCATATTGTCAATTACATACATGCATAAAGAGAATGCATGCAGCCACGCATCATAATGTGCACACGTCATTCTTACCTCCACAAACCCCACGCTTGAATACTCAAGTCTTAACGTAAGATAGGCAAACTACTTAGATTAAAGCACATTTAAAACTACATACATACATACATACATACAAACATATCGCCGTATATTAAATACTTACATACACCGATTAAAATTCCAAATAGAATACACACGTACACTTACGATGTATGCACGTCTCAATTATTATATCATATCAATCAGTAAAGTGTGTTCATGAATTCAATCAGGAAGGAATACACAAAATTTATTGTTCCTATTTGTACAGTCATTTTGTTAAGTGTTGAGTGTAATTGTCAGTAACAAAGATGGCGGCGTAAAAGCAGTGTAGTTCAGATCCTGAGTGTAATTGCCAGTAACAAAGATGGCGACGAAAGAAATGGTTGGAAGCCAATTACACTCAGGATCTGAACTACACTGCTTCTACGCCGCCATCTTTGTTACTGGCAATTACACTCAGGTTCGTACTACACTCTGTTCAACATAATGTATCAACACTTAACACATTTAAATAATTTATTTACTTAATTTGATTTTTTATTATTTGTCTTAATTGATTATAAACTTTAAGACAATTTATTTAAGTAATATAACGAGTTCCACAGTATTTTTATGAAATATTTTATGTAGAGAGTTAAAAAATTCCGACTTAACATTTTTGGTTTAAACTAATAGATTAAACACAGGATATATAATTTCTCAGCTTCTATTTTTCATTTCAATGATCTTTTCTGCTATTTTCTTCAATGTTAGTATTATCATAACCACTATTTTTTTTTTGTACTCATGACCATCCCTTAGAAAGCATATCACCACTTGGACTTAAGGGGCTACTATTTGGAGCCATGTTTATGAGAGATTAACAAGATATTTGTTTGTGTTACATTTAAACATCTGCATATCAGTACTGCCAGGGAAGCAGGCAGCAGGAAGGGAATTCCAAAGTCTAGCTGTTCGAGGGAAGAAACTATTAGAATAGAAAGTTGTCTGGCATTTAGGGACAACAATATTGAAAAGGTGAGACCTTATTGCTAAGCAGGTTTGTCGGGGATATGTACGTCGAGGGGATACAAATGAAACAAGTTCATCAGAACACATTCCATTAAAATATTTGTAAAACAAGCACAGTGATGCAACATTGTGGTGATGACACAGGGGCTGGAGCTTAGTTGATAAAGTGGGACCTATTAGATTGAAAACTATTTTTGGGACTTTATCTATGAAGAAGAGACTAGTGGTAGATGCACCAGCCCAGACGTGGCAACAATATTCCATGCATGGGCAAATAGTGGCTTTGTAAAGGTACAGGATACTCTCAGGCGTGAGTAGTTTTCTAGGTCGATAGAGGGAACCCACCTTCTTTGCAGCAGCCTTTGCAATATCCTTTATGTATTTGCTCTAGTATATTTTGTAATATATATATATATATATATATATATATATATATATATATATATATATATGGCGATTAAGCTACACTGAATATTCCGCGTTTCATCCACTCTAGGATTCTTCAGGCTTATGCGCATAATAAGCCTGAAGAATCCTAGAGTGGGTGAATGCGAAATATCCAGTTTAGCTTAATCGCCATATATATTTTATAAATTACTAACTAGATCTACCTACGTATTGAGCACTTTTGAATCAAATACTTAAAGTTTACGCATAAATTTATACTTTTGTATATTAATTTTATGTGAGTAAATGAAGTAGTTATATATATATATATATATATATATATATATATATATATATATATATGAATAATACTCATGTTAGGACCACCAAAAGAACAGTGTTTCACCACTTTTATTTCTCCTTTCGAAAATTAAAATCAATGTTGTGAAACGTTATGTCTGAAACATTTATTACATACCATATGGAATATTTATTAATTGATGTCTTATATGTATTGTTCAGATGTTACAAACACCCAAAATATCCTCGTTTTCATATAGTGCTTCTAACCGCTCGTTGTTATCTTTGAAAAAATAAATTAAACCAAATATAACCTACATTACGACAGGTTACAACTAACAACTGTGTTTAATATCATAATGATCGGTTAATTTAGAGTAGATTCTGTGGAAACAAATATATAAACATATACAGTTACCTCGCTTTATATAGATGTTGTTTTATGGCGATATTCTCAGCTAATTGATAGGCTAGTCGTCGGAAGAGTGTTGTTGTGGTGTGGCCTATGTATGTATGGGTTGAAAGACACACCAGAGCCACCGACCAGAACAAAAACTAATAATATATTATATAATTGGAATTTATTGAGATGAGTATTATTTATCAATTTTATTTATTTCGGACAATTATCCTCAAGTTTTATTAGTTGATTCACGATGTTTCGGCCAACTATTTCTCTGGCATTCGTCAGGTGGTAACCGCGACGGATAGGAACTCTGAATCTCCTGACTGCATTCACTGGAATTACTGCCTTCAGTAGTTGCTGTCGGCTCACCATATATTTGGCCAAGTAAGCCTCTGGTCAGCTGTGGCTATGATTGAAACCGCTATCTTCAGACAATTCTCACCTGGAAACGTAAAGATTCCACGTCTCTATCAACTGCGCCACGGGTCCCGAAGGGCGATCAAGGTTGAATTTTTTGGTCTTATAAATTCATGTTTATTATCTAATCTTCCATGGAAGAAGGCCAGAGGAATAGTTGACCGAAACGTCGCAGAACAACTAATAAAAAATGAGGATAGTTGTCAGCAATAAATAAAATTAATAATAATATATTTTACTAAATTTAAAATCTCTAATTTAATAATTACAACCAATAATAATATTAACACCACACTAAACCAAACTAATGTAGTGTATGAATTTATTTGTCCCTTCGCAGAATGTCTCTGAACCCACTCTGAAAACTCATACAACGCCTGCATAGGCCACACCACAACAACACTCTCTCAACGACTAACCTATAATTCAGCTGACAAGAATCGGAAAGAAAAGACCTAATGATTTCAAGAATCTTACATCTAATACCTGAAGACTAGAATGCCACATTGTCGAAATGTCAAGTGCAATGGCCTTATTTTTTCCTGCATTATCCATAAACCGACACACCCGCTCAGTTACAACAGTTGAAATATCAGCTATTAGAACAGAAACTACGAAAGCCATACTGAGCAGTACTAAAGATGCTCAGATTTTCCAGAAAATCAACAAGTTTGCCGTTAACCAAACTTTCAAGAAAGCAATTGCCGGAACATTTAACAATGAAAAACCTGTGTTTCCGCAAAGTCGTTGAAAAGAAAAAGTGTCGACGATTCAGAGTTGTCTGCAACTATTTCAAAGTAACAAAAGGGGTGTTTTGCATCAATATGTAACAATGAGCCCAACATGAATTCATCATTCCACCCTGAAGTGAAAATAATCTGATGAAAACATCGGCAGGCAAAGTTTTAGTCTCCGTATTTTGGGAGCGATCAGGTAGTTCAACGATTACTTTAACGAAGGAAGAACCATTAACAGCAAATATTATATATCGTTATTGGTGTGTTTGAAAAAAAGAAAGCGTAAAAAACACACACACAAGTAATAGATAGTGCTTTTACTCCTATACAAAGCACTTTGTCAAAAGCCGATCGCCACTATGGTAAATCTACATTAATAGAATTTCAGTTACTTTCCGTATCCACCCTACGCAAATATAGATTAAGACCCTTTTACTCAAAATGACGTCATATTTGAAGTCCTAAAAAATAATAAAATTTGTCGAACTGTCGATAAAATATGCTTACAAATTATTTACAAATTTAGAGCTATTACTTACATCATTACATTTATGGACGTCTTTCTTTTTTTTTCTTCTTTTTTTTATAAAAGTCTACCTTTCTTCGAATTGTATAAATTATATCATTTAAATAATAAAAAATGGATTTCATTTTTTATCATTTCCCCATCTAAAAACATGACTTTTGAGTTAAAACAAACTTTTACTAATAAATTAAAAGCTATTTTTCTGCATAGAAATAACGTTTTCACTTCAAGAACAAACCATGATATTCTGCAAATATATAAGCATGTGTGCGTATATATGTAATAGTGTCAGAATACATACTTATAACAAGTGAGCCACACAAATGTTTGTTTCTGTTTACTAAAAGAATTCGCCAAGCTAACTGACGAATTTCTTCCCATTGAATGAAACAATTGCGATCAGTGTATATTTTATGCTACTGATAAGCTCTAGGACATTGCGCAACTATATATATATATATATATATATATATATATATATATATATATATATATAGAGAGAGAGAGAGAGAGAGAGAGAGAGAGAGAGAGAGAGTCAAACAACGTCGCAGCTCACAGGAGCCATAGACAGAGAACCAGAAGTCCAAGACTCGAGTTTCGCCCTTATTTGAGCTCATCAGTTGAACACATCCGAACTCGGATGCAAACCCCGAGTTTCTTGCATGCGCGGCGAGTACTCTGTCACTTGAGCAACCGCGACACACAGGGGAAACTTTGTTAACTAACGCAGATAAAGCAAAACTCGGCCAAATCGCGGTTGCTCAAGTTGCGTTGTTTAACTGTGGAAATAATTATAACATCTCTGACATTATGAAAACACACACACATATGTGTGTGCGTGTGTTTGTGTGTCTGTGTGTGTGGCTCTGTGTGTGTGTGTGTGGCTGTGTGTGTCTGTGTGTGTTTATGTGTGTGTGTGTGTGTGTGTGTGTGTGTGTGTTAGATACAGGAAGGGGTAAAGTATGGAATGAGATCTCAAGCAAAGTGGAAGAATATAGGCTGTTTTCTTTTCTAATAAAGCTTGTTTACACTAAATAAATAAAATTTCTATTCCAGTTACATAAATTATTTACTGAAATGATTTTCGATATTTCCTCTAAACGTTTTATTTATTCAAATTATGTTGTTGCAAACGTGGTACAATTTTTGATGGTATTTTTTGGTTAAACTCAAGTGTTACTCTATCTTTGGTTTATTAAATTTTTGGATGGAAGCACGAAATAGTTAGAAAACACCCTCCTCTTCCCATGTTAAGAAAGTATTTCTAAATAATGACGTTATTATTTCAGCGTAGTCCCTCCTGTACTTAGGTACCAAAATAATAAAAACACGTCATAGAAAGTTATATGTGGAATGAGGAAATGAAAACTCTTGGAAAAACATAATTTCCTTCGTTATGAACTGTAGCTTTGTTTGTTTTTATAGCTAGTATCTATTTATTTATAAAGACGACTACTTTATTTTTCTGTTTAGCTTTCATTTATGTCTGCTTCTCACGTGTATGTCCACAAGATTTGGTTCTTATTGTCTTTTTTATATATTATTTCACTATATTATTTAATATATGGCCCTGGAGTGTTGTACGAATCTGCAGCTTCTAATTGATTTTGAAATTCATTTTCAATAATTCAATAAATTGAACGAACTCTTAATAATCAGTGACGCTTGTAACATTTAATAGCTTGAAGTGATGAAACATTTAATAGCTTCAAGTGATGAAACATTTAATAGCTTGAAGTGATGAAATATTTAATAGCTTGAAGTGATGAAGCATTTAATAGCTTCAATAATGAAACATTTAATTGCTTCAAGTGATGAAACATCCAAGTAAACAAAACAATCACAAACATGAAATCTCGTTGATAGTTCGTGGAAATTGCGATAAAATGAAAGGTTATGAACGCCAAACAGTTTTAATTCGTTGAACTGTTCAGTTTTCGAAATGTATACAATATGTACACATTTTATGACTTAAACCTCACAGTTCGTAGTATTTGGATTATTCTACATAATGTTTGATTACAACGTTTCAGTCGATTAAAGCACCGACCTTCTTACGGTGCGCTTTGTCGACCTCGGTTATCTTCGTGCAGAAATCGCGAATCCACAAGAATTGTTTACGTTTAATTCACCCCATGCAAGGCACATTGCCACTCAGACAAAACCGGCCATTGTGGGTCAGGGGCCAGATTTATAGGGGCATCCAAGTGGGGAGTTGAAGAGCGAGATATTATATTTACATTTCTGAATATCGGTACAGTCAAGGAAACAGAGAGCAGTGGGGGAATTACAAAGGTTAACAATTCGAAGAAATAAGCTCTTAAAGTAGACTGTCCTACAGCATCTGTGTATTCACACCGTAGATTTAACTGATCTTCGGTTGATCTACATTGAAGGGGCATTAGAATAGCAAGTTCATCGAAGCATGTTCCATTCATGTTCAGCTCAAACGTTCCAATTAATATTACTTGAGAACGTCTACTACGACTCGTTTATTGATTTGCAAAAATATTTTCAAACTTTTCAGCCATGTTACTCCTCGTGTGATTCGCATTTTCTTTAGTTGAAACGTCTTGGTCTTCGCCAGACAATCTATTTTCCGTCGGTCTCTAAATGCTTCTAAGTCAAATATTATTTTACACTCGTTGAAATACCTGCTGACATATCTATGTTGAAATAATATGAATTTCCCACATTGACTCGGGGGTAACTGCCCAGTATTTGGTGCATACTTCACCCTGGAATATTAAATTTAAAAGAGATAAAAAGTTGTGTGTATATCACGGGGTCATCACGGTCAGAGGAGATAACTTTGTAATATTTTTGGTGAAGTAGGGGGCTTACGAAAATAGGCAGGTTAGCCGTTTAGTTGTACAAATATTCTCGAATCATGTAATCACTAAAAGGAACTCCTTCGTCAATACCGGTGCCTCGTTTAATGTAAACATAATGTGACAGTTGCGTATAGTCATAGTTGTTTAACAAGTAAAAAAAAATATATACTGCAAGATGAAGTTTAAAAAGGAATAAATGTTTTTATTTTATCTCATGATTTTAAAATGCTAATGAACAATAAAATAAACGTCCTACTTGTTAACTTTCGTAATTTTTAGCAATTATTACAAAAACTGCCATCTAATATTAGCCCCTAAGAGGCTGCTATTTTGATCTCATTAATTACTGAACAAATATATGCCAAATTCCATTTGAATTCTTTAATTTCCTAAATAATAAAAACATGATCTACAATGGTCGCTTTGCTGCTAATATCCATTTTCGAAGATAAATTAACAGGAATACGACCACACGTGATTAATTAAAATTAAATTTTAATCACATGATTACATTTTCAATGATCATGTGATTGGATTTTACCCATTTAAAACTTGTGGAACATTTCTAATATACTCATATTGTTTATTCCATAAATGTAAACAAACTTCTATTTACATTAAGCGAGATCTACTGTTGACCGAAAGAGTTCCTGTTAGTGATTACATGGTTCGAGGATATTTTTACAACTAAACGGCAAATCTGCCGGAAAATGTTTTCATTCTCTCACATATAGTTCTCGATGTTTCTAATCGGTCACCCATCTCACACAAGACCAGACTCAAACTTTAGAATCCAACGACAATAAAATTGTACTGTATATGTGGCTACCGAAGGCGTATATTTAACTACGTTTTTCCATTTTAACATACTTAATATCACTTTTCAGTTTTTTTCTTTATTTATGTCTTGATGCAATCTTTTACTTAATCGTTTCTTTGATCTTCCTGTGGAAATCATATCTCCAAAGGCCGCTATTCTGGATTATTAAATCATGTATTCCTTTATTCCCTAATTCGTTTATGTGTAACATATTTTTGATACGTTGAATTCACATTTTTGCATTTCTTTCTGAAAAAAATTGATCAGCTTTAACTGTCTGATCTCAAACCTTATTCATTCCGCCATTTTGTTTTATTTCATAGAATATTTGTTTCTTTGATTGGATAATTCCTTTAGACGTTCATTTTTTCTCTTGCAAGTTACTTAATGGCTGTGATTTTATTTCTTTTCCTCCGCGTATTTTTTCGGTTCAACATTGTAAATCCGCCATTTTGTAATCGAGTCGTCTTCAGTTATTTCGCCATTTTATTTTTTCTTTCTTTTATATGAATTTGTATTTGATTTTTTTCTGTTGTTAAATGTATTTAGAAACTTTCCAAAGAATTATTTTATCTGTGAAACAATTTAGAGTTATCATTTTTGTCAGATGTTACATATTAGACCTGGTCAAGAATATTTATAACTTTACTGGTTGCGGGCTTAATTTAATCCAAGATGAACTATGGTCATTCCACATCATTGAATTGTTTAAATGTTATCGCCTAGCCGGAGTTTTTCACCTGGCACCAAACAATGTTTTGGTTATTGTTTTTTTCCTGATCACTGGAATATGCTGTTGGTCCAATGCAAGTTCTAGGATGGTTACTCTCCCAGGCTTTGCCTCCTTTCATTGAGAAGAGGGTTTGTTCATTCGTTTATTGCTAATCGCCTGAGCCGCCCCTGCCGGGGAATGCTGACGGGTCTGTCTAAGCATGTTTTGCAAGATAGAGTCCTCTCCTTGTTAGAAGTTGCCTCTTAAAATCCCACTTTCTAACCCTTGTGTCGCATCATCCCGCTGTGAGAAGGAGATAAATTTTGGTCGGCGTTCACTAATTGGCTTAATACTGCAGTCACTGGATTACAATAACCTCATTTTCAACTTACGCTACTTCTTTACAGCGTTGTGTCACTCACCGAAATATTGACCAGATGCAACGCTACTTAACTTTGAATTTTTCATTTGCAATAATTGAAATTCATTACATTAAGGCACAAGAGCATTTAATTATGGGAGAAAGAAGGTTGTTGCACCTGCATATCTAAATTTAAATCGACTCAATCAAACCCCATTCGTACAAACCATAATTCTCTCAAACATCTTCATTTTATCATATACTTGTCGTCTAATTACCATAATACTACATTTATTCCGTGGATTATCCCATATGAAATATTCCCAATTATCCAAATAATTTTATTGACAAATATTTACAGCTTTGAAATAGGTAGTCGAATATAAGATACCAAAAGTGAAAAAATATCGTGTTTCATAAGTAAAACCCCACCAACCTTCTATAAATGTAGAATGCGCACTGTTTTCCTGTTTCTCCAAAGGCGAAAATCAACAAGTTGATTTCTAATTGGTAAAGAGGAGGTAAAAAGTCCCGGATGAAGGAATTGAGTGTGGAATTCGTTCGTAGATGATGTTAAAACATGGAAAAATATTTATAAGTTCAATAGTTTATGATTTTACCTAATCCAATGATTTTATAAGGATATCACTCGAAATTTGATATAAAGCAGTTCTTTTCTCTAACGTTTATGCAGCTAACTTATAAGATTAAAACAAAATCATATTTCTATAGTACTCATCGTATTATCTCGGATATATATTCCAGAATTTATAATGATCCGTTCATTAGTTTAAAAGATTTTGAGGTCTAGTTTTGGTGGATCTATCCCTTTAATTATAAAGTTTACAACAAATTATGTGCCTATGTTATTCACAGTACTTTTCGAATATATATGTCAACATTCATAATGATCCATTCACTTGTTTTGGATATTACCTTGTAAACATAAACATACACATGCAAATATATATATATATATTACACAGTGGTCACCACTTATTAAGGCCCGGAAGCAACTCAGGGATAAAGGTTATTGCAAGTACATTACGTTAGTGTGGAGATTTGATGAAGTGTTTAATTAAGGGGGCGGTTCATTAAGCATGTGTTAACGTTGGACTTGAAGACATCCAAGTTGTAGTCAGGTGGGAAGCAGACAGACGGAACAGAGTTCCACAGGCGTGCAGTTCTAAGAAAGAAGCTTTGTTCATGGAATCCACGTTTTGATTTAGGCACAGATAAAGAGTGGGGGAAATTTTTAACAGTGGATTCAGCTAGACGGGTGTTTTTCGTGAAAGATTGGCGAGGGGGTGCCAGAGATTGGAGTTTAGACGAGCACCTGCCATGGAAATAACGATAAAACAAGGATAGGCTCGCAACGTCTCTCCTGTGGGAGAGAGGTTTCAGGGTAGAGAAAAGGGCATCTCCCACTAAGCCACGAAGTCTATTTTGTACTCTGTCAAGGCAGCTCCTGGTCAGATATGGCAACAGTATTCCATCCTTGAACGTACTTGGCTTTTATATAGATAGAAAATTGCATCAGTAGTGAGATAGATTCTGGAGCGGTAGAAGGATCCCACCATCTTTCCAGCGACCTTGGCAACAGACTTGATGTACGTGTTCCATTTCAGATCAGGAGTAAAGGTCGAACCCAGAAGCTTGTCAAAACAGGGGGCTCTCACAGACGAGAGCCATCCATCCCAATTGATGTCAGATGGGGATCAGAGCGTTGATGATGTAAGGATAGGAGTTTGGTTTTAGATGCATTAAAGGTAACCAGCCACGTCTTCCCCCACTGAACCACTCGCTCGAGATCAGAGGAGAGAGAATCAGAAAGAACTTTGTCATTTACAGCCTTTGATGTGTTGCCGTAGATGGTCGTGTCATCAGCATAGGTGTCAACGAATGATTTAAGTATGTGTTTAGGGAGTCATTGATGTAGATCAGGAAGAGAGTTGGGCCCAGGATTGACCCCTGAGGGACTCCAGCATTAATACTGCAGGCCTCCGATTTTTGTCCATCGACCACTACTCTTATGAGCCTATCGGAGAGAAATGATTTAATGCTTGAAAAAACATTTCCAGTTATACCGTAGCTAGAATATATATATATATATATATATATATATATATATATATATATATATATATGCGTAGCTTCATAACTATATATATATTGCATATAAGTGATTGATAAGTATATATACACATACGTGAAACATAAAAATAAATATCAACGCGGGCGCGCACACACACACACACACACACACATATATATATATATATATATATATATATATATATATATATATATATATATATATATATATATACACACGCATATATGGTCCTGGATATGACCTTAAACTATATCCGATGGTGAGGCCCCAGCTTACAGGCCTTAGGTAGTGTGGGGCCACCCTTTAATTGCCATTGCTCCCAAGTCCACTCTAACCCGGAGTGGTAGTACCTGTTAGGGTCCCAACTATGGGTCAAATAGAATACGACTTAAAAAACAAATATACTATATTAAAAAATCGTTCTTCAAAATCACCAGATTCGGCATTAAATAACCTGAAATGGGTTGATATGCCGTAAAACAAAACAACCAACCAACCAACACACACATATATGTGTGTGTGTATGTGTGTGTGTATTTAATGCTGTGTGTATATATTTCCCCAAAACCTCTGGCCTTGATGAAAGGGGGACTAAAACTTGCCGCTATGTTTTCAAATGATCTGAAATAACAGCAATGGGAGACTTGATTCCAAATATTTCTCATACCTTATATATCTTTTTCTTTTTTAAATATGGTACGATTATGAATATCTCCAGCATCAAATAATCCTTATACACTGTGAAATTTACGTAAACCAAAAAGAGGGAGAAATAACATATGAGAAATATTTTGAATCAAGTATCCTATTGCTGTTATTTCAGATCATTTGAAACCATAGCAGCAAGTTTTAGTCTCTCCTCTATCAAGGCAGTGGTTTTGGGAAAATTTCAGATATTTTGTAATTCATATGAAAAACTAGGAAAACGAATGATTATGATTGAAACATTTTATACTGTAAAAAGTGCCAAAAATAGGTTTTGGTTAGAACGAAACTGCATGAACATTTTCAGGCTTTTTGAAGATTATATTACTATACTATGATTAAAATTGTATAACAATTGGTAAAAACGCACGTATATTTTCAAACCAATAAAATATGTCCAAATTTGCTCACGTTTGTATATATATAGTGTCCTGGTAAGCAAGCTTCAGTTTTGCTGTTTTAGGGTAAATATAGTTAGGGTGTTTGTTTGGTTTTTTGTTGTTGTTTTGTTCTATTTTTGCTTGATTGTCTCCCCTGTAGCCTTGCCATGCCCCCAATATATATATATATATATATATATATATATATATATATATATATATATATATATATATATAATTATAAAACTCAAATGACCTTGTAACGAGTGATGTAACCCATTTTCCGGTTTACGACATCCGGTTGCGCATGCGCGCATAAACATTAACCCATAACAACGTAAACAAATAAACACAAATCGCTTCTTTTGCAGATTTTGACATGCGCACTGAAATATTAACGTTATTATTTCGAAATTATTATCTAACATTGGAAGAGTGGGGGTGTTTTGCAACTATTCTTTATTACAACTATACTGTCGCTATTTTCTTACAACTAAACAACTTTAACCCGTTGACAAACATAGGAACAATTGTAGTAAAGCCAAGACTACTACCACAACTATTACTACTACTACTACTACTACTACTACTACTCTCTATCCGTCCCTTTTCCTTCCTTCCTTCTTTTTTATTTTTTGTTTACATTTCTAGATACAAAATTGTTGTGTGAGATCGGTGAATTTGTTGACACATTTACTAATCTGTTTCAATATTAGTTTTATTTTATTATATTTATTTAGGTTTTATTTGTTTGCTTCAGGTTTCATAAATTATTATTATTATTATTATTATTTTAGATTTTAATTTTCTATAACTTGGTTGAAGGATTCCAATATGGGTTTTTCATTCTTATATTTCTCATGGGTAGGTTCATGTGCAGTTTTGCTGCTAAATGACTTTCGTCTGCGTTCGATTCGTAGGAAAATCATATTTAATTTTCGATTTTTGAGCTATTATTCGGAAAATAGGTAACTTTACATGAATAGGGGGGATTTTTTTCATGTTTGAGTGATCCGTCCATGATTTTTCATTTTAATATACTTTCATAGAAATGTTTCTGTTATTTAAAAAAAAAACTATTTTCTTTACGTCACAAGTGTCACGCTCATACATGAATTCCATAGCTAATATAACATACTGACCCAACGGGTCACGTTTAGTCTATTATATATATATATATATATATATATATATATATATATATATATATATATATATATATATATATATATTAGTATTGGGATGATTAAACGGAATCGGAATCGGTAATAGAAATATCAATATTTGGGAGTACCGGAATCAGTATCGGAATCGGAAAAACTTAAGCTAATTTCCGATTCGCAAAAGGATTATTAATTCCATTTTGGTTCAACCAATGTTGTGTCGTCCTAGTCTTCCATGAATATAGAGTTAATTTAGTTCATTTAACCACTTGAGAATATTTTTGGGAGTCCTTCATGTAAGTTTGAGCGTCAAGCACTCAAAATTGCACCCCATACCATAACCGAGAAACATCCATATTTAAGCGTTGACTGCAATTTCTTTTAAGTCAAACTCTTGTTGGGGGAGCTTTCATACCTATACTCTTCCACTGTTGGGAAATAATGCAAATCGTGACTCATCAGAGAAAATGACATTAGTCCAAAGTTCATAGGTCTCTCCACCATCTGACGAGGCCAATGTTTTCTGCGTTGTATATTGGTTGGACGAAGAAGAGGTTACCTTCTCGCAGCTCTATCATAGTAGCGCAACTCGTGAAGATACCTGCCAGCTTTTCTGGGGCAGACACCAGCTTGTGTTTCAATGTCAGAGGCTTTGCACCGAAGATTGTCTTCAACATTTCTTTTCGCAAGGTGCAAGGTTTTTTCAGAGGGCTCGTGGGAATCTGAATGAGATTTTGTACATTTTTGTCCTCTATTATGAATTGTACAATGACTATTAACAACAAAAAGGGGTATTGACAGATTTCTTGCTATTTTGCGCTCAGACCAGCTTCATTTTGACTCACGATTCGTTGTCACAAAAATTCTGATAGGTCTTATGCTCCTTTGGTTCGTAGCATGCGTCACTGTTGTTAGATGCAATTTTAATGAGATACTTTATTTCAGCACTATTTTTATCTGTAAATATGAATAAGCATATAATTATCTAAGGAAAAATATTTATTTTAGTGTCTGTCGTTTACTGCCATGTCTCTCTCTCTCTCTTTCTCTCTCTCTCTCTCTCTCTCTCTCTCTATATATATATATATATATATATAACTACTTCGTTTAGTCATATAATTTAATATGCGAAAGTATAAATTTATGCGTTAACTTTAAGTATTTACTTCAACAGTGCTCAATACGTATGTAGAGCTAGGTAGTAAGATATAAAATATATATGGCGATTATGTTACACAGAATATTCCACGTTTCATCCACGCTAGGATTCCTCAGGCATATGCGAGAATTTTGTGGTTGTCTCGCGTTTTTATATACGCAACTTCTATCGAATTTTTAGTTTGCCAATCAGCTTTCTAGTTTCCACGTCACCCTTCCTAATCAACCAATGAACAGGCACTTACAGGACAAAGGCCCAGTTGACCCCCCGGTTGACTTGTTCCTTTGTGTATGCTGTTTTAGCGAGGAGCGTTGATATCTAGTGGACTGACCTATTTTAAATCTAGGTTAATTTTTTTATGTATATGCTTGTTTATATATATATATATGTGTGTGTGCGTGTGTGTGTGTGTGTTTGTATATATGTGTGTATATATATGCATATATTTATATGTGTGTGATAGTTTATGTATTTGTATGTTTATTTATTTATATATTTTTTGTTATTGTTAGTTTTAAAATTATTTTGTATCTCTATCCTAAAGTAAATTTTATCCTGTGAATACAGTAGGTCGCTATTTCTCTCCTACAGTGGTGGGGTTGTTTAAAGTAAAGGATAGCAAATTTTTCATGAAGGCTTAATCTACATGGGTCATCTAGGTCTCTACATGTGCTTGCTTGTCTTACTATTTTCCATTCGACTACCGGTGAACGTCCGTTTTCCTTGAGTTCCCAGTATTTGTTTGCTAGGGCCGTTTTCATTCGACGTTTCTTTTTATTGAATGTACTTTTGTAATAATATCGAGTTTTAAAATCTAAGGAAGTCATACCTACGTAATATTTTTTGTTATTCGGGTTTTCTTTCGCAAATATTGTGGCCTGGTAAACTATGCTTTTGGTTAAACGTTTATTTTGGAATGGGCAAAGTGTGCGGTATCTACAGATCTTAACGTGGTATTGTGAATGAGCACGACTAAGAATAGAAAAAGAGTCCGTGCTAAAGTTCGCTGCACATGACGGGTTTTTTAAAAACCTTAAGATTTTGGAGACTATTCACGTTCGACTTCGAAAACCTTCCCTTTGCAAGCAAAGGCAATGCCTCCTGAGTTCGAACGTGATTAATCTCTAGGGTATTCGACCATAACGCTGTTTTATTTTAATCGTTTTGCCACTTGTTTTTCTCTCCGTAAATTGAATAAAACGCAATTTTAATCGCTTTTTCATTCTTTTTTTTTAATTCCCTCGATACAGCTTTGAGAAGCGAGGGTCGAAACCGGTCAGCTGTCTCTCCATTTCTCTTTCTTTCCTCTCCTGTTCCCCTTTTTTTCCATTTTTGGAGAGAAGATTAAAGGAATATATATATATATATATATATATATATATATATATATATATATATATATATATATATATATATATATATATATACAAATTTACTTTTAATCGTGAATCATAAAGGTCGTCCCTTCCTAATTGCAATATTTAAATTTTGTAGCCCTAAAAACATTATGATATATATATATATATATATATATATATATATATATATATATATATATATATATATATATATATACGTACGTGTGGGTGTGTTTTTTGTTGCACGTATGTGACTGATGAGTACTTACAGAGAGGTTTTCAGGTTAAATTTTTTCTGGGCAAAAAATCAGTGGAAAAAATACATAGCAATTAAAGAATTGTGTCATAAAGGCCGGCAAAATATCAGTTACCGATATACATGCAACAAAGACAGATTTTAATAAAATGTCAGGTCTGTGTGACCTGTCACTTTATGATATGGTAACAACATCGTTCCTGGAAGACGTTCCTATCATTTCTGTGTGATCTTAAGCTGTTGTTCTTACAAATCTCTCTCAGTATATGTAAATCGATAAATTGGCGAGTTATGACTTCACCAATTATAGATTGCTTAGGATAATGAAGCCAAATATCTCGTTAGTTTTTCTTCTTAACCTTATATTGGTGATCAGATGATGTTCTGTTTGCAAATCTATTACTTTCTCTATATTTTTCCAGTATTAAGAGCAAACCAACCACCATCATTAATTGATTGGTGAAATAAAGCCTATTCGGTTTCTATTCCTAATTAACTACAATTTATTTTGTTCATTCAAAAGGGATTATTTTCTGCGTCTATAATATGCTTGACGTTAAAAAAGATATGATTATAAACCGCAGGAAACATTGACTTTGGTTATTTGAAAATTTTCTTAAAACTTAATACGCCAAGAATCACAAAACAGCCGCTAAATATGACTTCGCTATTTACAAGCAAACTACATATTGCTTACGATCCCAGAAATGCGTTGGGCTTTGTTTCCCCATACCAAGAAACACGTAAAAAATATATATTGACAATTTATTTTAGTACACGTTTCATGACGTTAGTACCGGAAATGGTTAAAGCAGTTTACGATATAAAAATCACTTTATTTCAAATAATTTTTTTTCAAAGTTATTTCTCTTTGGAAAAACAAGGTTTTGGGACCAAAGATGTGCCCTTGGGACAAAGAGGCTAATGGAGTGCCCAAACTTCATCAGAATACAAGACCTCGCCGTTGCCTTTAAATGTCAAAGCATTACATAAATTGAAAGTGCATGGCAAGGAATGTTATTTAGGCGCAATTGCTGCAGATGTGGTTATGGACGAACACTTTATTTTATTTTTAGTATGAGCAGACTAAGAATTACGCAGCTAATAAAAAATGGATATTTAACAGATACACTCATCAAGTCTGCGTGTTTATCGATGACTATGGATGTATCGACTGATAGCTCTCGTGAAAATATGAAAGATTATCTTGAATTACGAGGTGTCCAGACTTTTTCGTATCGGCATTTTTATTGCTACTGCACACATGAAACTCTAGTCCCCTTGGTAGTAATCGCCTCCGGTTGCAATGCACTTGGTGTAGCGTTCCAACAAATTCTGGAAGGCCCCATAGAAGTTCCCTTGTGCGAGCATGTCGATGACCTTAGTCACAGCCTCTGTCTTCCTCCCAATTGTCTCATAACGATAGCCTCTAAGGTTTTCCTTTGGCTTGAGGAATAACCAAAAGTCACAGGGAGCAATATTTGGACTATAGGAAATATGAGAAACTGTTTTGATACTCATCTTGGTCAAATAGTTTGTGACCATGATGGAGCATCTTTGGGACAAACATTGTAGAAATCTTCACCGTCTTCACTTTCTCGCGAATAGCGTAACAGTTCACACACTGACATCAAACTGTGCACTTATTGTCTCTACAGACACACGACGGGCCTTGTTCATGAAATTTTTTGTTTGACCAATCAGCTCTGGTATTCAGACTTACTTACTCTTCCCACACCTCTCATAATCCCTAACAGACTTTCTGTCTTCCTTGAATCTTTTATGCCACTCAAAAACTGATACTCAATTCATGCAAAATAGTCTAAAATCAGTTTGGAGTATTCTATATATTTCTGTGGGACTTTTTCAAGTTTAAAACATAATTTTATTGCATATCGTTCTTCTAAAGTGTCTTCACGTCCAGATTGCATGTTAGAAATTAACCAGCTGTGACCATCAGGCTTTACTACGGTGTATTTCAATTCCTGCTGTAGCTGTTCATTTGATCCTGAAATCATAAAAATTCCCCATGTCAGATGTGTAGCAATAGCATACTGAATTTTAAATGTCTATACACAAAAGTCTGGAAACTTATTGAAGGTACCTCGTAAAGACGGTGTATGAAAAATAATAATAGCTTTCCATTATTTTTTATATTGTTACCTGTCTTTCTGTAACGGAATGTACATCACATTTTTGGTCACTCTGGGTAATTAATACGTTTTATTTAAGTGTAGTTGTTATACAGTCATCAAAAGATAACTGTTTCGTCGTTTAGGTCAGTGTCGATGCATTATACGCAAAAACTGAAACTGCTAGGTAGGGATAAAATAACACTCTACCGAGAGCTTATCATTCAAACTCCTCGGCGTAACATTCACAGACAATATTAACTGGAACAAATAGCATTACCATGCTTCTTCTACCGTGCTAGAAAACCACTTACAACTGACAGTCGTTTATATGTTAACAAAGTCATATTCGCCCAAACATTGACTATTGTTGCAATATCTGGGTTTGTGTATCTACCGCTAGTTTTCCCTTCCTGGACAGTGTCAAAAAAAGAGTCTCCGATCGAATAGATCCTGCATTATTAACTAAGCTTTAACATCGCCATAATGTTGCATCCGTTCGACATAAATACTTATGAATAGCCTGGTAAATAGCAAAATCCTGCCCCTTCACTGCAAAGGACACTAAATCGCTGGAAAATTGTCTGCTCTAATAGTTTATTCCTTTGAAGTGATAGACTTTGGAATTCCTTTACTTTTTCCTGATTTCCTGCTCCGTACAAGATGATAGAATGCTCATTCGATTTGAAATAGTAGGAATGCTCAGAAAATAAATGATTTCAGTCTAGTGAATTTTTATGGAAATCTTATATATAACATCTATAGAGAATCAAGCAGAGATTTTTTAAAGTGTTAATAAAATTTTGATAATACGAGGGTAGTTCAAAACTTAAGCCTCCTGTTTTACACAAACGTTGAAGAGCTACGAAGATGGAAGTTATGCCATCGAAACAAGTGGCCTTTTATACATCGGAATGTATTTTTCTACATAAGTAATACCATTCTAAATGCACTTTTGCTCAGAATTCAATCAACTCTGATCCATTCTGGCGAAATGAAGAATTACGAGACATAACTTTTGGAACGCCCCTCGTATTACACTTGGCGCAATTTGAAACTTATTACTGAACAAATACTTGTTTCGTCGATGCTTAATGCAAAAACAAATTTTGAAATCCGCTTATTCTACAACGTAATTTGTTATAAAATAAAATACGCATCCAGTGCGCTTGAAACCAAATCACAACGTAATATTAGGAAATAAACGAATATTTTACTTTATAACATAACGTTTCTAAATGGAACTCACATCCTTGACGTTTTTCTTGCGTTGCCTACGCACTGTTCCAACATTTCAAAATACAACCGCTGAGATACAACGCGCGGCTCTTTACAAACAGGCTTTTCTTTCTCCAACTTTACAACATGGCAAGGAAGAAGATTTTGGTTGGTTGGTTGTTTGTTTTACGGCATATCAACCCTTTTCGGGTTATTTAATGCCGAATCCAAAGATTTTGAAGAAAAGATTTTTTAATAGAATATATTTGTTGTTTTCACGTCGGTTTCTATTTAACCCATAGTTGGGACCCTAACAGGTACTACCACTCCGGGTCAGAGTGGACCTGGGAGCAATGGTAATTAAAGGGTGGCTCCACACTCCCCAAAGCCCACAAGCTGGGGCCTCACCACTGGATATAGTTTAAGGTCATATCCAGGACCCCCATTGAGGGACTTTTAGCCTCTGCAGAGGGGGGGGCAGTCGGCATATTCTAATGCCCCACCGACAGGGCCAGGCAAGGAAGAAGAAAAAAAAGAAAGAAAGAAAGAAAACAACATACTTAGGATGGAGTTTAGCTCCGAAATATATTTATGTTATAAATTTCAAACAAGTAAAATATTTGTTTATTTCCTAATATTATATTCAAGCGTACTTGATGCGTATTTCATTTTATTCAAATTAGATCAACGTTTCTATATGGACTCGCACCCTTGACGTAACTTGTTATCTTTGTAAAGATAACACTCTGTCAGAGATAGGTAATTCAATAATAAATACAGAAATCTTCCTTATCTTACATAATAAACTCCACGCGTTACAAAAATTGTGCACGTCATATATATTTAAAATCTCATATTTTATTAAGAATGTTAAAATATCACAAAATTAAAAATTATGCTATTTCTATGCTAAATACAGACCACGATTCTCTCGGCCGAAAAACCAGAATTGTTAGAAATACTTCATAGCCGTTTCAGAGAATGAACATTAAAATCTAAGACTAAGAACTCATATATACTCATAATAATTAAGAAATATTTGCAATTCTCATTCTAACATGGCGCGTATGCAAATGGATGCGAAATGATGCCACTGGTAGGGAAAAATAAAAACTTTAAAAGACGAATAGAACGTTCGTGATCACGTGAGTTGCGTGGATGACGTTCGAGGGACGTCATAGCGGTAACAAGAGAATGCGGACATAAATGTTGTCGAACAAAAAAGAAGCGAGTTGAAGTTCGTTTCTATTCTTTTTCTACTTGCGCTGGAGGCTACAACGTGTTGATTCCCGGAAAACGTTACACCGTTCATTTTCCTTTGTTTAGATATATAAATAGGATTTTTTTTTATTAATTCATCAAACAAAACTAATCCAGTCTAATTCTTGGACGTGTGATACTATTAAGTGCCATCATCCTACATTAGTAGAGCTGCATTTTAATTTTAAATGAACAGGAGAAATGAAATCATAGTGTTTTTTGTTTGTTTTTGTTTTCAAAATCTAGAAATGACAATAAACAGACGAGTAAAAGGACGTGGCCTTTGAACTCCACACACAAGTGACGCCATTAAAATTATGAACCTAAGTAAGGAAATAGAAAGGAGGGTTTGCATTGACGGGAAACACAAAATAAAATCAGTTTGAGTGAAGAGAAACAGACGATAGAGTTCGACTGAAAAAGATCGCGTCGATAGTTCAAGGTCGCGTATTACGGAGTTAGTTTTATTTTATTTTATTTATTTTATTTTTTTTATTATTTATTTATTTATTTTGAAACTCTGAAAGTGAGAAATGGGAGAGTTAGCTCAAACTAGCGACAAAACCATAATGACACACATTATGATACACAAGACGTTTGTATACAATGTCTGTGCCTGTTAGGTTGTCTTTATTATGTATGTAAACTTTTGCTGTGTACCATGGCTCCCTGCTCCAGTCACTAGCAACACCAAAATCCATACATGATCTATGAGAAGAAAGAAAGGGGAGAAAAAACACGGCACATCCATTTGTGGCGGAGGGGCCAGTCGGAAGCGCGTGCATGGTCGCACATGTGTGAAGCACCTTATATTAGATACTAACTGCGATTTTCCTTTCAGTTTGAGGAGAGACCAACAAAGATAAACAAAACGACGCAATAAATAATATTGGTTTATTTATTTGATGTTTACATGGCGTGATTAACTCAGTCTATATTAAAAGCCATTATTACATTCGACCATGCGTATTATTATAATATTGAATGAATACATTTTTAAAACGTAGACACTATTGTTATTGTAAACTAATTATATTATCTACAAATGTTACTTCATATTAATGCCTGATTGTTTGCTAGACATTAATCGATTGCTAAGAGATGCGAATTGCTGACACAGACAATTCTGTAATGAAATCAAAGGAAAGCATAAACTGATCCCGGAAGCATACGAGAGAGAGAGAGAGAGAGAGAGAGAGAGAGAGAGAGAGAGATCGTCTCCCTATTTTTAACCTTCTGTTCATGGTCGAAAATAATAATAACAAAAGTCTTTTCAAACGAAAAGAGATTGTGTGTATTTTATGTTCAACACTATTGACAGACTTTGTTTTTTTCTTAATTTTTTTCAGCTATCAAAACGAGGCTGACTGAAAGAGGAAATGGTTATTGAAATTATTAATCAGATTACATGAGTTTCGCTTTCTATTGGTTTTATGGTTATCGTTTGGACAGGTCAATAAACGGATGAGTTAATAACTGAATAGATAAATCAATATATCTTTTATTAGCTAGTATACTCGTCCCAGTTCATTCTTTAGTATATACAAGAGGTATTTTGTAATTGTTTTCATGGAATTTGCTTTAATGGACTCGTTGCATTTGTGCCCTCTCGATGTACATGTCCCCGACAACCCCGCTTAGCAATATAATCTTACCCCATTCATTGTTGAGGTCCCCAAATAGTTTCCTCCCTCAAACAGCTAGATATTGGAATTCCCTTTCTACTGCCTGTTGCCCTTGCTGTACTGATATGCACAAGTTTAAATGTAACATAAACCAACATCTTGTTAATCTTTCCTAAAACTAGTCACAAATGGAAACACAAATGGAAACAGCATTTCCTAAGACTAGTCACAAATGGAAACACAAATGGAAACAACATTTCCTGAGACTAGTTACAAATTGAAACACAAATGGAAACAACATTTCCTAAGACTAGTCACAAATTGAAACACAAATGGAAACAACATTTCCTAAGATTAGTCACAAATTGAAACACAAATGGAAACAACATTTCCTAAGACTAGTCACAAATTGAAACACAAATGGAAACAACATTTCCTAAGACTAGTCACAAATGGAAACTCCTGGCGTCCAAGTGAGGATATGCTTTGTTAGGGTGAACGTGAGTAAAAAAAATTGTTCACGCAATTTGTTCCAAAATCTATCTATAAAGATCAAGGATTTGTCGCATCGCCTCAGTCTTGTTTTACGATTTCACAGAATGTTCTCTAATTAAATGAACTGCATTTGTGATCCACTCTACGCAAATACCAGACACACACCATTAGCAGCGGAATCCAAATTGCTCCCTGTAGAGCGCCATAGATGAGAATCCTTTCCCTTAGACCGTACATTTCTTTAGAGTTTCCTTCCAGCTCAATATTATCTTGACCATACAAACACTCAGAAAATAAATACAAATATTTTGTTACCAAATTCTCCAGTTAGATGATGGTTGGGATAGAACACACGCTTCTGTTCTGGATCCTGTTTGCTATTTAGTCTCAGTACATCTATTACGTTGGTAGCTATGGAAAAAGTGATTTCTGTGCGCAATGGCAGCAGCACATTCTGGGGAGAACCATGGCTGGCTGTTAGGTTTTTAGCTGGAATTTTTTCGAAGATATGAATCGGTCTATACCTAATATAACCCATAACTTTACTAATTCATAAAATAAACTTTACTTTAGTAACTTATAAAAACAAAACTTTACTTTAGTAATTTATAAGAATGAAACTTTGCTTTAGTATTTCATAAAACAAAACTTTACTTTAGTAATTTATAAAAATAAAACTTTTAAGTAGTAAATAAAAATAAAACTTTACTTTAGTAATTCATAAAAATAAAATTGGAAATAATGGGGCACGTGGCGCAGTTGATAGAGACGTTGAATCTCTCCGGTTTCAGGTCAGAATTGTCTGAAGATAGCAGTTTTAATCCTACCCAATGCCGGACAGAAACGTGGCGAGACGAGACAGCAACTACGGAAGGCAGTGGATGCAGTTAGGAGATTCAGAGTTCCTATCCCGTCGCGGTTACCACCTGATGAAGGCCAGAGGAATCGTTGGCCGAAACGTCGTGAAACAACTAAGAAAAGATGAGGATGATAGTCTGGAATAAATAAAATTAATACGCAGTTATTATCTGCCTAAAAGGAAAAATTATGAAGATTTAGAAATAAGCGTAGATAAACAAATACAGTTCTTTTCTTGCGCACCTGACAAAATCTTATATAAGCTTTTTTCTCGCTAACCTTAACTTATAGTGAATCACTTAAAGGTTTACAACGAGTTTTGTAAGGACTGTCTATATGCATAATGTGTCGAATTTTGCTTTTGGAATATTTTATTAATAAAACAATATAGATAGATTCTAGAACATAAACTTGTAGAAAGAGGATTCTGGGGGTGTCCAAGCACGGGCTCCTTTTTACTTCTATTTTAAAAGCGCCCTTTTCAGAGGAATGTATTATAGGCATGTTCTCCATCGAGACGCCTTTTTTTCACTTGAGCACCTGCCTAGAAAAAAAGTCCTCTGCACGTCACTCGTGTAAAAAACAGATTATTAGCCTAATAATAAAATATGCAAGTAATTATATGAAATAAGTAGATTAATATTTATTTTTTAAATATAATTTGTTATCTAAAACTTGGCATAGAAATGTGAAATTTTTTTTAACGATATAAGTTGCTAATTCTGTAATGATTATTACTGAAAAAATAGCTAAAATGTAACAATGTATCGGGCTAAACGAACTATATTTTAAGACACTAAATATATACTTTTATATTTTTTTTACATGGAAGTCACCACTTATCAAGGCCCGGGGATAAGGATTATATTGCAGAGTAAAAGGCAAAATTTGGTTGTTCAGAATAAAATATCGGTAGTTTTTGGCCAGAAGGTATAAATAGCACACTTCATTTATATAAAAGTCGTGTCTAATAAAAATTTGCTGCAACGTCATTGTTTATTTGTACAGAATGTTCTCATATATAAAAACGCTTTTGGGAAATGGATAAGCTAAAAAGGGTAAATAATAGGGAAGGTAGTGGTCGCTGGGTTAATGTCGTAAATATAAGTGAAAGAATGTGGAGAGGAAGGATTAGTGGAAAAATATGTATAAGGAAAAGGGAAAAGTGGAGAATAAAAGGAAGAAGGGAGAGTATGAGAAAAAGGGAAGGTGGAAAGCGGATTAAAAAATAAGTATATATATATATATTAATAAAATATGAAGCGCATTTAATATCAACGCTTATATATACGAGGGGCGTGCAATAAGTAATGCCCCTGACCCACTGTCAGTTGTCTGATCTAGCTGAAATTTTGCATGTGCAATAATTTATATCTCTATGGGTTATGTGGCAAATTACAGCTCTGAACTAATTGTGGTTTTTGTTTTACATGTGTTTGAACTGAGTTAGGTGTGAAATGGAGCCTGTTGAATGTCGAGCAGTGATCCGGATTTTGTATTTGAAAGGACCCACACCACAGAAGAATTTTGATGAAATGAAAGAAACTTATGGTGATAATGCCCCATCCTTGTAAAACGCTGGCATTGTGAATTCAAACATGGCCGGAAATATGTGGAAACAGCTCCCAGACCTGGTCGACACCCTTCTGCCAATGATGAGGAATCTGTCCGTCAAGTTGAGACTGCCATTTCGGAAGATCGGCGCATTACTATTTACCAAATATCCCAAGATGTCAAGATTAGTACAGAGTCTGTGGAAACTATCATTCATGACCATTTGCATATGCATAAGGTGTCTGCCAGATGGATTCCCAGGTTGCTAACACCATTCCAGAAGCGAGAACACGTCGAGTGCTCGAGAATGAATTTGGAGATGTGCCAAGAAGATGAGTCAAGGTTTTTCAAAAACCTGGGTCCATCACTATGATCCAGAGACCACAGCCTAGTCAATGCAGTGGAAGCACTTGGGACTCACCACCTCCAAAGAAGGCAAGGGTGTAGCCCTCCGCTGGAAAGGTTAGGCTCACAGACTTCTGGGACCAGGACAGAGTAGTGATAACAGATTTCCTGGCAAAGGGTACCAAAATTACAGGAGCCTATTACAGCCTAAATTACAGGAGCCTCGTATGTATATATATATATATATATATATATATATATATATATATATATATATATATATATATATATATACTAATAATCGTTTACATCATTAAATGGGTTTCACACTTTATTACTGTATGTAAGAAAAACTGATCCAGCAAGTCACAGGTAAATACACACACACATACACACACACATGTATATATATATATATAAATACATATATATATATATATATATATATTCTTCAGAATAAGGAAATGCAATAAATCTACTGGTATACGAATCTAGTGATTATCGATCTTACAAAATATTATTGGATGTAATATTTTATATAAGACAATCCCAACTAAATGGAAATTGCTCAATATACCAGATAGAGTAAATAAATTAGCTGCAAACCATTTTATAATATTTGCTAATATTTTTCATCTGAGGATATGAATAAACATCGAAAAGTCATGGGTTAAGGAAATATTCTTATTCTTTGTTTTGCATATAATAAAAAATCTAGATTTGAAATTTAACCGTTTCAAATCATAAATTTAAATTCCTAAAGTATGCTATATATATATATATATATATATATATATATATATATATATATATATATATATATTAGCAGGTCTCCGAACATTTTCCGGTTGTAAAATACGCTTAAATATGATATTTTGATTAATGCAGAATTCGTATTTATTATTATATTATATTGGACCCAATATATAGTAATCATTTAAAAAGTTAAACAGAAATGACTCGCGTGCCACCACTGAGAATCGAAACCAAAAAGTTTAGCTGACGATTTACTTTTTTTCCTTTTACGTTAATGCCTGATCTATGAAGACATGTTTACTGTAAGGCTAAAAATTACAACATGAACCAATAGCTATTACGTTATGCATGTATATTCGTAATGCCGTCGTTCGACCTTCACCTAGCAAATTCCATTTTTTTTTTAATTTTCAGACTTTTGCACAGATTCATATGAGATGATGATTTTATTTATTTAAAACAACGCTATGTTTATCTATATGTTAATATATTCATTGAAAACTGTGTTGTTCCGAATATCTGGATCGTCTTGACGGGATTCACTGTTTGTATCTCTTTCAAACACTTTTTGTATCCTTGTTTGATCGATCTGACTTCCACAGATAAAAGCAATCATGAAAGTGGATATCAATCGGTGAAGATAAAGGTGCGTCATTCAAACAACTGGTAAGTTTTGCAAGAATTCGAAGATATCGATTCGTGGGATCGTGTTCCCACAGAAACCGAATTTCTTCTTAGGAGGCTATGAGCAAATAATAGATCGAAAGAAAAATCGTGTACTTAAAACAAATGAAAGAAAAAGACATTGATTTTTTTTTTATTGTTTAAAACACGCAGTAACATGCTCAGTAAAAAAAAAAAAAACAATATTCTCCACCAGAAACGTTTTTAATGGTTAATAATTTAAAAGATTCAGTTCACAATGGCGATGAGGAAGTCAGTACTTATGTTTAAAAAGGGCACAAGACTGACAAAAAATTCGTAAAAATGCAGTTGTATTTCTTTTGCGTCGAGGCACAATAAATACTCTCTGAAAACTATATTCTGTGATTAGAAGTTTATATTGAAATAAGCAAGCGATTCGCACAATTCATTTTGTATTGGGTTGCGCTTGCGATGGCTTGACAATCGAGTTTCAAACCTCGACAATTACTCTGCCAGAAACTAGGTTATCTTGTGGGTCTTTTATCTGGCGGGCTGGGGAGTCGTTCTGGGTAGTTCTAGGAGGTCCACTCTCCCAAGCTTTTCCATCCATCTTTCGAGTAGAGTATAGTGTTTAATGCCTGAGACGCCCTGACTAGATAATTTTTTTTAAAGGTCAGAGTATCCTTTCTTTTAGATGATTTGGCTGGACCTTGTGTCATATCTTCTTGTGGTAGGATGAAAGTAAATACAACAACTATCCTCAACTGAAATTGCATCATTATTCCAGTAAGAATTCCATACAATTTTTTGTATATATGTTTTTTATGTTTTGTCTAGATGTATGTGTGCGTTTATTTCGAGAGAGGAGGGGCTTTTGGCTTTAATGTATAATATAACAAAAGAATAAAATAGTTGTTTGATGTGTAAATGGTATTTATATTTATCTGTTTGATGTAGAATAATCAGTCTAATTTGTGCAATAGAGACATCAAATAAATTAAATGCTATTTTGTAAAGAGGTTGTAGAAAAGTTGAATTTATGTAAGTATATGCTATCTAAAACACACATGTAGTATAAGTAAAAACACATCCGTTTCAGGACGAGTAAAACTAATGCCTGAACAGTTTTGCGCCACTTTTATGCTCTCGTATGAAAATTAAAATCAAGATATAGTACTGTAGGGTGGAACGATAAAAGTGTCGCCCTAAAGAAAACAATACTACGCCTCACTTTAAAAACTTTTACTGAAAAAATCAATTCGTGTAACTTGATTATGTAGTAGAGCTAACATCTATTCAATGTAGCCGCCTTCAGCCTCAATCACAGCTTCGATACGGGTCCGGAACTGGAAGCTTGGCTTTTTCTACATGCGCCAGCGGGAGCTCGGCGAATATTCGACGTATGGCTCCGCTGGCTTCGGTATTGTTGGAGGTCATGTTGGTGATGTGATCGACGTATGACGAAACGAAGTAGTCCAGCGGGTTCAGGTCGGGGAGGGGGAAACTAAGAGGAAGGATCAAAGTCCTAGCACTCCTTCTGAAGCCAAGCTTGGGTTCTTTGGATTTATGGACCGGCGCCGAGTGTTGTTGCCACACCCAGGGTCTGCTAGCAGACACCTGATTGCACTAGGGATCGCCACACTCTTCAGAAAATCTAGGTACACCTTGGTGTTGACTTTCAAGTCGACTTCGAAGATGTGAGGTGGCATGGTGTGGTCTTCACTTGAAACCACACGAAAGACTATAACTGTGGCCGGAAACTTTGTTTTCATCACCCTGGGAACATCCAAGTTATTCGTGGTAATCCATCGATGCATTTTGAGGGTGCTGGCAATGGTCCTGTTGTTATAACTTAGATCAGTAGAGAGTAGGAGTTGTATACCAGCACATTTTCGATTTTATGCGTTGAACATTGTGTCACTTTCAGACATAATAGAAGGCTCCTCTAGCTCTATGGATTTGTACACGACTAACCAACTAGTAGATGGTCTGCAACATGGTTTTCATCAAACAAAAATGAAATTATGTCGTCTTTTCTGGAGCGACGATTTTATCGTTCCACCCTGTACTAAACGTTACGCCTTCAATCCTAATTGATCAAAATTAATTACATGAGCTGGATTCTAGTATATGTCTGACATATAAGGCTTAAGCTTAAATGATCTTAAGAATAAATTATTTGAATTATTTGAATGTTAAATACTCTAAAAGAAACAAATATTTGAGAATATTTATTGGTATTTAATAGTTGTTAAAATTTTAGTTAATTCGAAGCATTTCACTTTTTACAAAGTACTCCCACCCACATTTTGCATAAAACTAAATAAACGTAAATACAGCTCGCATTTGGACCCATTACGCATATCAGTTGTGCTCCAAAATTCATAGATGTCTTAATGAGTTCAGGAATGAATGATATACATGCAAATAGAAAACAGATATACACGCTTAACTTTACATGAATCTAGATGCATATGGTTGGTTTTGGTGCACTATTGATACCATTGTAATGATGCCTTAGCAGCAAGTCTGCAGTGAAAGACAGATTTCACAATCACCAACCGCATCTTTTCGGAACTAGCTTTGCTGGGATCCAGTGGTGAGTAGAAGTGTAGCGTGACTAGAAACAATGCCGGGGTAAGCAGAGAAAGACTTTTTTTTATTATTTGAAGTTTTCGTAGCTGAGATCTTATCTTGGGTGTTATTTTTTATAAAATCTTTCTGTCGAACTCAGGAATCTGCACGGCATTTCGAATAGAACCCATTATTTAATACATAGACTTCTACCGAGTCCTGGCTGGCCGAACGATAGCATGTAACCCCCATGAGTTGAATAAAAGGTTCCGTTCGAAATTTCATGCTTCAGCGGTGTTCGCAATAATATTCATGTGAAATCAAAAGATTGCATCAGTAAGTTAATTTTTCATATATAAATTAGTATTATCATATTTTGATGGCCTAAAGAAAAAAGATACCCAGAGTTTAGTTTTTATTTTGAAATAGAATATTTCTTTCTGCATTAATATTAGGATGCGGAGTAAGTTTGAGGTTGTCTTACTCACTTTTTTTTTCTTGTTTCTCCTCATCACATGAAATTGTTTCGTCCGGGGACTAGAAAAAGTGTGTTTACTCACATTTGTGTGACGGAACGTATTTATATTTATTTATATACAAATAACTTTACAGTTGTCTTTCCTATAGAATGGACCGCGTTTGTGTGTGTGAATCTTGCCATGTAAACACCCACGTATGAGGCGCTTTCAGTGATATTAGCAAATGCGCACTGACATTTTCCGATGCAAACTGACAACCACTCCTATGACGCAATAACGCAATCGTATCGATCGCCCTTCATAAAAATCGATAATTCTCCAGACGATTCCCAACCATAACTAAAACTTTACCCGGTCGTCGCTCATTTGGTCAAACTATTTCTCATTCATTCTCACCAATTTTAAACCTCGGCTCCGTTCTTCTCTCTTTCAGCAAAAAAAGTAGCTGATAAACAAATTCAAAGAGTACTTCAGTAAATTATTCACGCATGCGCAGTAACTCGATCATTTATTAAATCTTCAAATGTTTTCCTTAATTATCTACAATCGCTTCTATCGCATAATGGCTCCCTAAGGGAAACGAGCTTCGAAATATATCTTCAAATTAATTGCCTTTTGTATCAATCGATGTCTTTGTCTACTTTTAGTTGATTTTTTTCACACGCAGCAAAATCTTAAACAAAAGGCAGTCTATGTTTATGAACTAGTAAACCTACGGGCTGTATTGTCTAACTAGCTTAAGGGGTGCAGAGATTAGTAGGCCTAAAGAGTGCATAAGTTGACAAGCCTAAAGTGGGACTAACAATTATAAAGAATTATACATTAACAGCCATTAAGAGAGTATATACTGACAGGTCTAATGAGTGCATAAACTAAAAGGGGTAAAGATTATATAGACTAGGACGCATCGTAAATACATAAACTAATAAGCCTAAGGTGTATATAAAATAAGCCGAAGAGAGTATAGATGAACAGACCTAAGGGTATATAGACAAATAGGCCGAAGCTGTGTATAGACTAGCATGCATCGGGGTGTATCCCGGTTGAGAATCATGGGTATAGAGTAACAGGCATTGATAGACGACTGTCAATTATTACAAACTGTAATATCTGGTGGATTCTAGGTCTATGTGGAGATTGTAAAGAGTTAGAAATATTTATTTTAAATAATTGAATCAGTAAAAAATCCTAATCATTATTTTTATTATATTTACATTTGTGTCGTTACTTCTTGCTCTGTCAAAAAAACAATGTATAAACTCTGAAAATATGTCTCCGCAATGAGGTATCATAGGGTTGGACAATCTCTAAAAGTATCTGTCTGAGCTGCATTGCTTACATGCCTAGACATCCTGAAGCAATGTTGAGATAAGCGGAGACACTGATATTGTTTCGGAATTAGACTTCTCCTATACTGTTGATCCGTCAGGTATCATAGCATTTGCCTTCATAGGAAGACGAGTGAGTGTCATTCCTTTGAAATGGGTATCAGAGAAAGTGGATTTATTACACGTATTTTCGGTAATGTTTAGAAACAGCGGCCTAGAAAGAAAATGGCTGCGGAGTTCAAGATTTATATAAAAACTGAAACTGAACGAAATCCTTAATCCAAATATAAATTATAAAGATAATTGTCTGTAAGGAAGGTTTGCTTCTCTCATAAAGTTTTTTTTCGTAGACACTATATATGTGCAGGTGTATGAACTGCGTATGTGCGTCCGTTCAAAAGCGTGCATGTGCATGTTGATACTGTGTTTAGTCATCTGTAAAGTCTCTAGTTCTTCTGTTGAGGCCGGGGTCGGGAATTTTTTTAGAGTGTAATCACGTGCATATGGTAGGGACGAAAATATTGGAACAAAGAAAGGGTAGAAACGCTGTTTTTTGTTTGTTTTCTTTTTCTTTTTCATTTCTTTTGTACAGGGTAGTAACCATTTATTAAAGCCCAGATGCCACTCGAGGATAAGGGTTAATGAGAGGTTGAAATTTGGTAAAACTTAATTATTTACGAAGACGGCTCACTACGAACTTGATTGCGTTTGATTTGAAAACAATCATGTTATAGTCAGTTGGGAAACAGCCCCGTCGTATTGTATTCCTCAGATGAGTAGATCTAGAAAAGAAGCTTTGCCCATGGAATTTTCGCTTAGTTTTAGGTAGAGATAGAGAAGGAATAAAATTGTTGGCAATGGTTGTGGCTAGACGATGTTTTACAGAGGATTATCGATTATGTTATGTTTTATAGTGAGCGTTAGAATTCAGAGCTGAATATTTATTGTGCTCTGATTCTTTTAAGGAAACTGTTGATTTGGACTTCGTGCAACTAAGTGTCGATACGTAATAACCACATTTAGTTCCGCTGCTGTTTCCCACACTCTTCAATACTATTTAAGTACTAATATGGCTAATGATTGCTTAACGCGATGTAAAGTGTTGGAAAGAGTGCAAGTGATTTGAAGAGGAAGAAACAGCATATTCTAGGGATACGTAATACGTCAGGAAACATTCCGGGGTACTGATCAAGAAAATGACGCATGGTCGCGTCGGCATCTTTCGGTAGTTTACGGTAAGCTACCGGAAAAGCAACTGGGAAGATGCCGACGTTATTAGCCAATCAGCAATCAGCTGTCAGCTGTCAGCACACTACAACATTTCTTCTGTTAATTGAGTAAAAAACACTTCTCTTGAAAAAAAATGCGTTTTCGGTCATAGTTGTTTCCATATTTATAAAAAATATTTTTTTAAATATTGGTTTTAAAAAAATTAATGTTTTTTTTATTTACAAAAAATATTTCTTTCACATAACTAAAGTCTTATCTTGTGCAAAAGTGTTGTTTTTCAGTATTTTGAGTTTATCATTTTCCAGCAACTTTGCCGACGCGATCTTGGATCAGATTCTGGATCAGTATCCATTTCATAATGCATCTTCTTTTTTCTTTTATAAAAATATTGTACGACGGAATAAAACCACACATTACCAACGTGTCAAATACTTCTGAACGGATTCTGTTTTCCGGGATTCTGACATTAAATTTCATGTACTTCTTTAACCAAAACTAAAACTAAAGACATTCAACTAGATTTTATTCGATCTTCAGTTGTTTTCCTTAATTATCTACTATAGCTGTAATCTTGTAATATCCTCCCAAGAGAAAATATCCATTGGATATATCTTCAAATTAAAAGTCGATGTCTTTGTATACATTTTAGTAGAAAGATAAAAGAAATCGATGCGTACAATCTATAAGGTTTATGGAGAGGAATATCCACAAAATTGGAATAGTTGTTCTTTTAAGTTAAAGCAGTTATCTCCTTTGTAGCTCGTGGCATCATTTATTTATTTATTTATTTATTACTGGTTTAAGAGTAATTTGTATCAAAAATACAAATTACTCCGAAAAAAAAAACAATTTTGAACCTGTAGCGAGTGAATTGCGAAACGATTTCCACAAACACTAAAAAGCAAATGGCTCGATTAGCTTACCCTCTTTTTTCTCCGCTTCATTGAAATTCCCTTTCTTCGTCATTACCTAAATCTAATAAGTTTCACATGAACGCCTGAACTTAAAGTATTCTTTACCGATGAAAAATTAGTTTCAAGCCTCCAAATGTACAACTCTATGTTAAAATGGTTAGCCAGTGTGAACTTAGAAACTCCAATAAGACCAACTCAATAAAATCCGTTTTCGCCAGACTTCACCGGTCAGCCACACGGAAGAACCCCAAAACAACTTCTCAGTCCGTTGCTCTGTGCCTTTGTGGTCGGGGGAATTAAAGTGGAAAGGTCTGAATGACTCACATATCAGATTTCTTCAGCTCGCGCACACATTCTTGCACACAAGCGGACTGAAATTAATTACAACCCAATTAAACGCACTAAAAAGAACACAGTAACCCCATATACACATATACGTAATGCCACGCTGCCAAATACTCACATGCTTATATCACTTACGCACGCATATTCACTCTTTTTTTAAATTACATTTTCACCCCAAACAAGGCACATTGCCACTTTGGTGTAGGAGCTACTATCAAGAGTAGCAACTACTGGGGCACTATGTTGGGATTTGTGACAACAATACTCCATACATGGGCGAATGGTGGCCTTATAGAGGTACAGATACTTTCAGGTGTTAGTAGTTTTCTAGCACGG
Source organism: Euprymna scolopes (assembly GCF_053919585.1). Classification (NCBI taxonomy): domain Eukaryota; kingdom Metazoa; phylum Mollusca; class Cephalopoda; order Sepiida; family Sepiolidae; genus Euprymna; species Euprymna scolopes. The sequence goes on from NC_136486.1 coordinate 159,902,391, forward strand.
TAGAGAGAGCCTACCTTCTTCGCAGCGGCCCTGGCAATGTTTTCAATATAATTGTTCCAACTCATGTTTCCTGTGAACGTTAGGCCAAGCAGTTTGAAAGATGTACTCTCAGACAGGGAGTCACTGGCCATTGCTATTGGTGGCAGAGAAGGTTTCTTGTAATTATTGAAGGAAACCAGTTTAATCTTGACAGCATTGAATGTGACCATCCATTTATGTCCCCATTCCACTACAGATTGGAGGTCATCCTCTAGTGTTTTTGCCATTTCTTTAGATATGTGTTCATTTGTTTTCCTGTCATGCCTGTTATAGAGTGTGGTGTCATCAGCATATATACCCATCTCAGAGGCAGTTTTGTCGGGGGGGGTCATTAATAAATATTAGGAACAATAGAGGTCCAAGGATAGACCCCTGAGGCACTCCCGCATTTATATCATATTGTTTAGATGTACGACCGTCGAGGACAACCTGGATTTTTCTCTTATCTAAGAAGGATTTAATTATGTTAAGTATTCTACCAGTGATACCGTATGATTTAATTTTCCCGAGGAGACCTTCATGCCATACCCTGTCAAAAGCCTTAGATATATCTAGACCTACCTCTCTGCCCTCCCCCGCTTTGTCCAGTGAATGCTATATACGTTCAGAGATTACAGTGAGGATGTCTGCTATGGAATGGGCTTGTCTAAATCCATATTGTTTGTTAGTCAGAAGTTTAGCATCTGTAAGGTGCCGGACTAGAGCATGGTTAATTAAGGTGTCAAATATTTTGGCGAAAAGTGGGAGGAGGCTAATGGGGCGATAATTTGATGGGTCGGTTCTTTCGCCAGAATTCTTGAATACTGGTACCACAGAAGCAGTTTTCCAACAGCCCGGAAAGCAAGATTAATTAAGGCATTTGTTGTAAAGTTTGGAGAGAACTGGAGCTACTTCGGCTGAGCACTTTTTTAATAGCACAGCTGGGATGAGATCAGGTCCACATGCTTTTGAAGTGTCAAGGTTTTTTATGATAGCGTGTACCTGAGCAGGGGTGATTTTTAGATCGTCTAGCGTGGCGTCTGTCCGCAATGGAATTTCAGGTAGGTGATGGTTAGAAGGGTTCAGTGTTGATTTTGAGGCAAACCGTCTGGCAAGCACATTAGCCTTGTCGGTTGCTGAGCAAACAACCTCGTGATTGTTGGTTAGTGGGGGAATTGTTGATTGCCCATTATTTACTACACTGTTGTAGATTTTCCAGAAGTCACGATTTCCTAATTTTTTGTGCTACGATGCGTTTTTTAGTGGTTTCAGTAAATTATCTCTTAGCTATCGCTATTTCTTTCTTAACGTTACTTCTAGCTTCTATATACTTCTGTCTGTTTGAACTGGACTTATGTCGGTTAAATCTGCGGTATGCATGCTGCCTTTGAGCAATGGCAGTTGCGCAAGTCGAAGTAAACCATTGGGGAGAGTGGGGCTTGCTATAAAATTTCCGCATGGGAACATGTGCTTCGATTGCTGTTTTGAACCATTCAGTGGTCTTATTTGCGCACTGTTCAGCAGGAAGAAAAAAAATATTTCCCCATGGGGCATCTCTGATAAGATCTCTGATGGCTTCCCAGTCAGCCTTTTTATAATATCTCGTTGTTTTAAGCACTGGCTCTTCAGTTTTGGGTCTAGAATTTAGGGCGATTTCTACCATTATCACTGCATGGTCAGCGTTCCCGATTGGGCTGTCAGCATTTGTTATACAATCCTCGGGAACTGTAGTCAGAAACAGATCTAGAAGTGATGCGTGTTGTTCTTGTTGGTCAGTGAAACGGGTTGGAAACGTAACCATTTGTGATAGGGAGTGAGATATAGCGAAACTATGTGTTGTGCTGCCCGCTGCATCTGTGTAAGTAGAGAATCCAAGCCAGTTTTTGTGGTGAACATTAAAGTCACCAAATACATGTACTTGTGCGATAGTATTGAGGGAGAGTGCTGTGTCTATACTGTCAGAGACTTTGTTTATTATGGTGCAGTCCTGGGTCGAGGGAGAGCGGTAGAGAAAATAAAAGTAGCTAATGTTATGTTGTATGTTTAGTCTAAAGCACATAAAGGCTTGCTCGTCCGTTTCTAGATTTGTTTCTCTAGTCATGGGGAGAATGTTACGAATGTAGACTCCAAGTCCGTGCATATGTCTGTCAGAGTCCTTACGGCAGAGTGGGAGATAGCCAGGCATATTAAAGTAGTTAGAGGGGATGGGGGAGTGTAGGTTAGTCTCATTTAGTGCTAAGATATCCGGGGTATTTGTTAGGAGAAATGCTTCAACATCAGCTAAGTTAGTTCTAAGGCCACGGATGTTAGTGAATGCAAGCCTCAAGGGAGGAGGCAAGTTGGATTTGTTTTCCCTAGGCCTGGTTTAAGCTTATTTTTTTATTGTAATGTCATCATGTTTTTAAGGACTCTATGAAATGTTGAGCTACACAATTCTAAGCCTCAGTCTAACTGTCATTTCTAAGCCTCAGTATAACTGTCATTTCTAAACACTGTTTGCACTATAAACATTTTTCAGGATTGAAAGTAACTTTTATATTCTTCACATATATTTTATAGGCACACCTTTCGTATAAATATGGAGAGTTTACAAATATTTTTTTCTCTCCAAGAAATAATGTACTTTGAGAAGTGTGTTTGTTTTGCATTGAGGTTAAGGCCACCTGGTAAATATACTAAATTTCAGCAGATAAACCTAAAAATGTTTTTGTGTGGAAAACGCACAAGAAAAGTCATAAAGCCACTTGATGTAAAGAGCTAGAAATACTATTTCAATGTCAAAAAGCTGTCAATGATAAATGTTAGATTAGATAGATTACGACACAGAAAACAGCAATTCTTCCCTCTTTTTACAGAAACATCGCTTATGGAATGCGACGACTAAAGAACAAAATAAGGGAAGCAAAAATTAGGTGGTTGCTAAAAGTAAAGCTAAGACCACTTTCTACTTGAGATTTATCTACCTCTTACGGCGAAATAATTTGACACAAGGGTTAGAAAGTGATTATTGAAGACCTACCGCCTTAGAAAAAGAGCACGTTGGCCTGCAAAATAAGTGTCAATCCCCGTTGGCATTCGCTCATTTCGTCTCAGGCGATCAGCAATGAACGACCCCTCTTCTCGAAGGCAGAATACAAAGACTGGGAATGTGGACGTACCAGAACTGCACAGGACTTAAGCCTTATCTCAGTGGGCAGGGAAAAGACATCTCAAAAATTGTATAAACTCTGTCTGGGAAAACCGCCGACTACTGTCCTCAATTGTACACATCACATTATATTTGCTAGTCTGATTACTAAACAGTTTTGAAGATAAATGTAGTGTAAAAATACAAACTTTGGCTACCCAGTATTTGTTTTTTTTTTCCTTTTTTTTCTTCTTTTTTTCTTTAGACACCATTTCAGATGTGTTATCTGTTTATTAAAATGTTTCATTATTGCATAGTCTAATCGCGTATCTCAGACGTTTTGCCTACGGCTTATTGTGTTCTGATTGAACTAGCTCTATATCGCATATAATTCAAATTCTATGACGTAATAATTATTAAACAAGACCAATAGTGTTTGCTGATTAACGCTTTCATTGGTTTGATCTGTATGTTACCAAGGGATATTTAATTATCGAAGTAAAGCGACATTGATCACGGTTAATACTAAATGGGTGACCATATAAGAATGACCTCATTTTTAAATAAAAACTGCAAACTAATTTCGTTATCTTCTTTTATTGAGATATACATGCGACTAGGGACTGCTAGTGAATTTAATATTCCCTTAATACTTCCACATGCAAAATGTAAATGCCGCCACAGGTTCCAGATTACCAGGCAGTTTTTGTAATGTAATTTTTATTAATACTTTCACATATTTTTCTGGAGTCAGCCTAAATTTATGTTATTCATATCAGTCGAAGATTCGTCCTCGAAAATTGGTTTGATAGTCCGTGCGATTTTTTAGTTGATGACCTTACTCCTGTCTGGTTGGTTTGTAAATTCTAATAGATTCACTATCCCAAGCTTTACCTTTTTCTTCTTCTAACATTTTACTTTATTGTCTAATCGCGTCCCTTTCGGCAAGTCCCGACAGGTATATTGTTTTTTTTTAATACTTTATGTGGATCAGAGTATACACGACTTTTGTGCGCTGGCTTTGAATCCCCACCTTCAGACTTTGTGTAAAATTTTTCTGCGATAGGAGAGCAGTGGGTGCTGACTTTTAAATTTATGAATAATTTTAAATTTGATAAATAAATTTATGGTCACTTTCTCTAAGTAAGAATACTTTATGAAAGTCATGATGGCCAAAAGAAATGTAGGAAATTACAAAATCGAACAAAAGTGACTATTACCTTCAGAAATCGTGAAGATATTAAACTTATACGTGGCGCTTGTGTTTATAGTCCTATGATGTTTGACTTGAGACTACTACTATTATTATTATTATCATTAGTAGTAGTAGTAGTAGTAGTAGTAGTAGTAGTAGTAGTAGTTAAAAGGTTACAAGGAAAACAACACGGGAATAGAGTAGAAAAATGTGTTAACAAGACGTACAAAACTGCGAGTTTAGCCAACAAACAAGCTCTGTTGGCTCACCGGTTCTAAACCCTGAATTAATGCATCTTCTGATATTTAGGTATATGGAGCAGTTCATTCGTTGGTTATTCCGCCTGAACAAGTATGTTAGTCGTAGTAGAAGTAGCAAAATTATTATTAGTAATATTATTATTAATAGTAGTATTAATTAGAGTATTCTTATTAGTAGTATTATTAGTAGTATTCATAGTATCATTAGTAATAGTAGTAGTAGTAGTAGTATTCTGACTATTAGTGATAGTAGTAGTAGGAGTAGGAGTAGGAAGAGTATTAGTAACAGTACTCGTATTAGTAATAGTATTATTAGTAGCATTATACTCATTAATTATTATTATGATTAATAGTATTAGTATTGTTAATGTTATTTTCTACACACGTCATTACCAGTGATCACTCACTAATAAAAACAAGTATTATTCTTTGAAGTCAGGGTCAGTTAAAATCACACCCCTTCACTTTTGAGGTCCCTAAATCCAATAAAGCTTTCTACTCGAAGAGTTTCTTTCCTCGAACGGCTTTCAAACTCCTTTCATGCTACCTGCTTCCGTGACTGTACTGATATGCAGAAGTTTAAATGTAACATAAACCAATATCTTGTTAATCGTCCCTAGGCATGGTGCCAAACAGTAGCGCTTACGTCTGAGTGGCGATATGCTTTGTTAGGAGTGAACGTGAGTAAAAAAATAAACAAATAAAAATATAAAAATGCCATTCAGATATGAGACATTGAATCGAAAGCAAGCGATAAAGAAAAGTGTGTCATTCATGATTGCGATTGGAAATTTTAATCATTTCCACGGATGTGATCACCAACTAATTAGAGGATCAAAGCTATTCACTCAAAGTAGAAACAGTCGCTTTATACTTGTAAGTAATTATGTTGGCACGGCAGCCATTCTGAAAGATTATCAGAAGTCCACGTTGAGTCATAGATCAGGAAACGATGAATCTATTAACAAGTCTTGCAAAATTAGGTTCATTTTTTAATTCAGTTCATCATAGAGGTTATAACTTTAATATCCTTGTCATCGCTAAGATGAGATGAATCACACGTGCTAAACAGTATTGATGTTGTGGCTGTTTTGCTTGTACGGCATATCAACCCATTTCGTGCTATCTAATGGCTAACGCGATCACTATAATAAAAGTTTTGAATATCTTCATATCTTTAATAATTTAGTCATAGAGTTAATTAATTCATATTTGATGTAGTTAGTGTGATATTTTGATATAATTGTGCGAAGAGAATTCCAAAATTAATGCCTCCTATTTTTTATTCCGCCTGAATAGTCTAGAGGGGATTGCAAATAGCATTATTAATACAGGTTGACAAAAAAAAACGGGTCCCCACTTTTAATTAGGCCCCGTTTCTTAGTGTTTTGTCCGAATGAAACGAAACTTTGGTCATAACTAGTTTATTATATTTAAAACATCACATCAAAACACTGGGGTCTTTGGCTTTTTTTTCTCCGTTCTACAGCATATGTTCTAGATGGCCTCAATTTAGCTTTTGTTATTTTTGGGGTCACCCTGTATGACTTAACTTAAGCAGCTATAAGCTGAAATGTTTATCTTTCTGTTGCAGATATTGATGATGTGAGACTCTAATAAGGCAATCCCTGTCATGGACGTGCGTCAGAAGAAGAGATGCGTCACTGAATCCCTGGCAAAAATGCATCGATAATGGTAATGACTAAATAAATAATAATTTTTCGTGCCCGTTTTAATGATACCATTCTATCTAAAGCAAAGGACTTTTGATCAGTCAAAAATGAGCGTTTAAAAACGAACGTCGTGTAGCATACAAAAAGTTATAAGAATGAGCGAGCAAGCTGAGAAGCAGTGGAAAAAAACGCCTTTGGCGGACATACAGAAAAAATGCATACACACAAACTCACACACATTTTCGCTTATATATATATATATATATATATATATATATATATATACATAACTACATAATTTACTCACATAAAATTAATATATGAAAGTATAGATTTATGCGTAAACTTTAAGTATTTACTTCAAAAGTGCTCAATATGTAGGTAGAGCTAGTTAGTAGGTTATAAAATGTATATGGCGATTAAACTACCCTGAATATTCCGCGTTTCATCCACTCTAGGACTCTTCAGGCTTATGTAGAATTCGCGCATAAGCCTGAAGAGTCCTAGAGTGGATGAAACGCGGAATATTCAGTGTAGCTTAATCGCCATATACATTTAATAACTTACTATATATATAATATATATATATATATATATATATATATATATATATATATATATATATATATATATATATATTGGAAAATGTCTGTCTTTCTGTCTGTGTTTGTGGACATTTCTCTACCAAAATACACTGTCAATTTTCGGTCTAGAGACTCGTGATTTGATATAAGGAGCATTGAGATTCGGGAAAATCTTTTTAATCAGTTTTCGGACAGAAATTTGGCTGTCAAGGGTCAAAGTTCAATGATTTGACTTTTGAAAACTCTACCAAAATTCTCCACCAATTGTGGGTCTAAACACTTGACATTTTAAATGTAGTTTATTTGAATATGGATCAAACTTTATAATTTGATTTGAATTACAAAAAATTAATGGAAATGGGTCAAAATTGGGGTCAAATTTTAAAACATTTGACCTATGCGGTCTCTATCAAATTACTCAGCCAATTTCTAGTCTAAACATTTGAAATTTTACTTAAAGTGTATTCGGAGAGAGGGCAAGCCTTCTAATAGGCTTGGGTTGAAAATTTGAGCTGCCAAGGGGTCAAAGTTCAGAAATTTTACTTTTGCGGTGTCTAGCAAACTACTCAGCCAATTTTTGGTCTAAATATTTGAAATTTATACATAACGGGTATTTAGACATGCGGCAAGCATTTTAATCAGTTTCGGGGCGAAAATTTGGCTGCCAAAAGGTCAAAGTTGAAAGAGTTGACCTTTGAAGATTCTATCAAATTCCTCCACCGATTTTGGGTCTAAATAATTGAAATTTTAGATGCAGGTAACTTGGTATTTTGATTTGAGACCAAAATAATTAATGTTAAGGGGTCAAAATTGGGGTCAAAGTTAAAAGAAATTGATCTTTGCCGTCTCTACGAAATTACTCAGACAAATTTTAGTCTAAACATTTGAAATCTTACATAAAGTGTATTCACACGTAGGGCAAGTTATGGACAGTACAAAGGGCCCGAACAAAGCCGGGCTGAACTGCTACTATATATATATGTATATATATATATATATATATATATATATATATATATATATATATATATATATATATGAAGTATTTATTTGCTTTTATTAAAATTGAAATTCATAAACTTTTTAATTTAATTTTAATAAAATGCAACTAATGACTTATATTAATTATATATATAATTTATATATATAATTTATATATATATATATATATATATATATATATATATAAACAATCTTCAATTTTTACATTCCCTCCTTTTTTATTGAACCTTAAAAATTCAATTAAAAAAAATGAAATCCACTTTTTTGCAAAATTGTAAGATTATAATTTGCATCTTTTTCTTCGTTTTCTGCAATGCGGCATTTTAAGACATAATCTTTAATATATATATATATATATATATATATATATATATATATATATATACATATATATATATATATATATATATATATATATATATATATAAGCCCGGCTTTGCTCGGGCCCTATGTACTGCTCATAACTGTATGTGCATATGTATATATATATTAAAAAGTTTGACACATTTGGCCAGGTCACCTACATCTAAAATTTCAAGTGTATAGACCCAAAATTGGCGGGGAGTTTGGTAGAGTTTTCAAAGGTCAAATCGTTGAACTTTGACCCCTTGATAGCCAAATTTCTGGCCGAAAAACGATTAAAAAGATTTTCCCAAATATCAATACCCCTTATGTCAAATCTCAAGTCTGTAGACTGAAAATTGACAGAGTAGTTTGGTAGGGAAATTTACACTTGCAGACATACAGACACACAGACACACAGACACAGACAGACAATTTCACTTAACTAGCTCTACCTACGTATTGAGCACTTTTGAAGTAAATACTTGAAGTTTACGCATAAATTTATACTTTCGTATATTAATTTAATGTGAGTAAATGACGTAGTTATATATATATATATATATATATATATATATATATATATATATATATATATATATATATAAGAAATAGAATGTGAATGGCTACTAGACATCAACTTTAAGTGTCTAATGTTTCTCCGTACATATGTTTTATTGTTGTTTTTTAAGGTTTTTTTTAGGAGAACCTGTACGAGGATACTTCAACCGACAATAAACTCTGACCAAATATTCAATATGCCATAGTATTCGAAGCCTAAATACGGTCCTTCGATATGGCTACCTAACACTGGCTTATACGAAGAATGGTGCACTTTTTTTCTATGTTTTATTTCCTGTGTTTACTGCACCTACCTCGATACTCTACCAAACTAGATGAATTCTTACGTACACGTAGTAAACACGTTAATTAGAAAAAGGGAAATTAATGTTCTTTACTTCTTTACTAAGTCACGTTTGAAAGGTAAAATGTTAATGGAATATACGAATTCATTTGTATTTCATATTGAGATTAGATTGTTAGTCCCAGATATGTTACCCTTCACTTCTGAGAAGTTCGACTGCAGTAAAATGAAACAAAAGGTGAATATTGATAAATTTTAGTGTTGGAATGATCAGTCGGAATCGGGAATCGGTAAAATCTGAACTTTAGGGGAGATTGGCATCGATATCAGAATCGGAAAAAATTTCTTGTTTGAGAAAATATATGACATTTACCTTGTGTTTTTACGGAATCAGGAAAAATAATGAGTCTATAATTACATATTTAGAGATTTATAAAGAATCAGAATTGATAATTGTATAAATCATATCATATGATAATTGATAAATTATATATATATATATATATAATATATAATATATATGTGTGTGTGTGTGTTTGTGTATCCGTTGTGTATTTATGCAGTATTATTGCATTTATGCAAACACAACACAATCCTCTGTTTCAGTTGATTGTTTATCAATTTATAGAAAGCAAGTTTTAGATACTAAAAGGAGTACTTTGTTCGCTGAGACCTTCTAAGATAAAATAAGATAGGTACACACACACACACACGCACACACACACACACACACGCACACACATATATATATATATATATATATATATATATATATATATATATATATATATATATATATATATATATATATATATATATATATAGTCAAAACACTGTTTCACGGCTCTTCGGTGCGACTAGACTAGGACCTATCTCAAACCAGGATTGAAACTCGACCGCCTTGACGACAGTAGGCGTTTCTAACCGCTACGCTTTTTCGCTGCTGATAAGATGGGCATGTGAAATTACAATGCATAAACATTGCCCAAGCGCCTAAGCTCCATTAGTTTACACAAAGAGCATTACATTATACACGAGGGGCCGTTTGTTGTTTCACTCCCCAATATGCTCAACCCAAAATAGACAGGTGTAAATATGTATGTCTATTTATTCATAGTTTAAAGTACTATTAATGTAGCACGGATGATCATATATACACGGAGAGCGTAGAGTGAGGGAGGCGGATATAAGAAGAGGCAAAGATAAATATATAAGACTAAAATAAAACATATATTGTATTCAACCTATAAGAAATAGCCCATCCCAAATTTACCAATTGCAATTCATGCTGCCCTGTCATCATTAAGGTTTTTTTTAACATTTGCCGCTATTTCACATCAAAGGTAAAATGTAATTAAGAGATATTGTTAACTTGATATTGATTAGCCGTTTCTGTCGATTTATTTATCGATTGGAATTTCATTGTTGGCAGGCAGGAGGGCATATATGGAAATTGATCATTTGATATTGGCACGATCTTTCCGTCACTTCCCGTCAATAACTGCTATGCATCAATTATTTAATATACGGTTGTTTTATCGTCGGCTATTTGGTGAGTAATGACTCCTGTCTGAGAACAGCAATGGCAGGTAAACACTACCAGTAAACAAATGAATCTCCAGAGAAGAAGGTACATTATAATACTTTACTGTTTTTAATTAAATCTATTTCGGTATACACGTTTATAGTAACATCGTTATATCCTTGATTTATTCTCCTTGCACCTTTACTGTTGCTACCAGATCAAGCTGTAGGAAAATATTGGCTCCCTCTTATTGTTTTGTTTTTTTTGGGGGGGGGCTTTGTTTTGCATTTGCAAAACTCAATCATGTTCTTCAAATTAAAAAAAAACAGAAACAAAAATTCATGAGCCGTTCCACTTAAGTGAACAAATTTACCGAATTTCTATTACTAACAATTGCTATACTGTTCAATTGACTACTGCACACTCTTAACCCTTATCCTCGAGTGGTCTCTGGGCCTTGATAAGTGGGTTATGCCTATGTAAAAAAAAATGGAAAACAATTCAACAACAACATTACGAGTGAATATTATTAAAAACTCGATTCAATCTGTATGCTGGTCGGTTTTGTCAAACATTTAAAGAATAAGTATACAAAAGATTCTGACAAGTCTGCTGCAAACTAGGTAACCCCCTTCATAAACCCGGTTAAAAAATCTTCTAACACCTGATTGTTGTTTATAAATTTAGCATGTAGTCATGCATGGAGTAACCACATCTAGGTTAGGATATAACCCACTAGTCTCTCCTTCTTATTCCGTGAACCTTTTTATTGTATATCAAAATGTAATCTCCCCCTTTTCAAAAATGTCTGACTAAAAAAAAATGTTTTCATACTAACAATAATAAATAATACGAACATAAAAATGCTAACGGAGAAGTGGGCGATACGAATTGTGTTTTTGTGACCCTGGATTCAGTTTATGTCAGTTAATCTATGGTGACACTTGCCTCCATGAAACCCTGACATTTTCACGAAAGTCGGAATTCCCTCCTAGTTGAGAACAACTGCACTAAATTATTCAATAAATGAAAATTAACTTTGAAAATAATGGTATTTTTATATAATAAATCTCGAAAATATAAAATAAGTATTGCTAATAGTGAGTTTATTAGCAACAAATTTGTGCCTCTTAAAATAGTAAAATAGTAAATATCTGGATTTGGTGTGCATTAAAATTGGAAATTTCTTCGTTATGGTTGGTAAAGTAAAGAGGACTTTTTCGTGTTAAGCAAGATTAAATAAAGAGGAATTTTCCACGTTAAGGTAGAATACGTAAGGGGATATTTTCAACGTTATGGAAGCTTACGTTCCACGTTAATGTAGATTACGTAAAGAGAAACGTTCCACGCTAAGGTAAATTGCATAAAGAGAAAGATACCACGTTAAGGTAGATTACGTAAATAGAACTGTTCCCCGTTAATGTAGATTACGAGAGAAAATTTCGTGTCAAAGTAGATTACGTAAAGATAAATTTTCCACGTTTACGTAGATTACATAAAGAGAAAATTTCCACGTTAAGATATATTACGTAAATAGAATTTTTTATGCTAAGGTAGATTACATAAGGAGAAAATTTCCGCGTTTAGGAAGATTACGTAAAGAAAAATTTTCCACGTTAAGGTAAATTACAGAAAAAGAAAATGTGATGAATTTAGAATTTTCCATTAAAAGGCAGTTCTAAAATCAAGCGAATGCTTCAAAAAGTTCATCGTGGCAACAATTCAACCAGGTAAATAAAAATGTTTCTCGTGGGTGTTGATCGTTGAATATATTGGATACTTGAAATGCCCTTTCACTCACCTTTTAGGTGAATAGTTGGAAGGAGATTACTGTTACATAATCGTCTAGATTAACTAGCCATGCGATACGAATTGATATATCAACAAAATCATAATAAATCAAAAAAAGAATACGCAGCCCAGAGAAAATGATGGAGTTGTTGTTGTTTGCTGAATTATCTAAATGTATTGTTTACCCCTATCAACATTGATATTTATATTTATTCTACGTTTCAACTGATATATCTTAATGATATCCCGGGTGTATCGTTTATGTATATTGATGTTTATTTCTATTTAAATAGAATTTATGTTGATAAACAATGTACATATACCTTTACTACATAATTAAATCTCATTAACAATACACCTGAAGAAGGACTGAAGGTCACATTAGCTGAAACATAATATCAAATTAAATAACAACATTGGCATGAAGAAGAGTCAAAAGAAAACATTTTCAATAAATAACCCTTCATCGCAAAAATAAAAAAAATTTCTAATTTTGTTTCATGCGTTTCGTAATTTCCTCTTCTGAACATAAATAGCAATGTTTTCCGAATGGATTATTATCGAATGTCCCAGACGAGAGTTATTTCTAATTCATTTTTTCTTGCTCAACCGTCATAATCTAACGTTTTACCCAATCTCGTACCTTCAAAGATCGATACAAAATTTATCGATCAGTGGCCTAGACCACAAGCAACAAGAGAAAGACACACACCACAAAACAAGGTCCATAGCTTACGTTTGTTTTTTAAACATATCATAAACTAGAAAAGAATGAAGAAAATTATATTCATCCATACGTTTTTCTGTCAGATTTAAGAGGTCTACGCACAGAAAAAAATAGAAATTAGACGTTTTACTCGTTAAAACGAGCAGAAGTTTAAGCTCATTAACTTAGAATGAGTTCTTAATGCCAAACATGTAGAGTAAATGCGGTATAATAATGACTAATTCAAAGCAATGCGCATTAATTCCTAACTGTGTTTAGAACAGATACAATTGCACTTAGTTCGCGGCACCTTATCATAATAAAGATTCATACATATTTTTAGTTAGATCGGCTAAGTAGTTTCCCAGAAAAGGTAAAACGGTCATACACACAAACAGATAGACAAAGAGAAATATAATACAAATAATTTTCTTAATACGCGTCAAGCAAATTTGCGTGCTATGCTGTAGTAAAACGTGATGGACTAAAGTAAATACAGCTTCAAACTAACCCTGCCAGACCAACGAAAATTATATTTCAAACTTAAGCGAGACAAGCCTACGACAATAACATTTCCTACTTAAGTGCATCAGCTTAATAAAAATATATTTCAAAACGGTTTTTAAGGGGCATAATATGAAGACAACTGAAATGCGGCTTTAAACAGACGTGATAGAGTTAGATTAATATTATTTACAACAAACGTGACAGACCGACTGATCGCTCGAGCTTCTTGTAGAGAACGTGAGCGCATCATATATATATATATATATATATATATATATATATATATATATATATATTTATATATATATATATATATATATATATATATATATATATATATATATATATATATATATATATAAGAAATAGAATGTGAATGGCTACTAGACATCAACTTTGAGTGTCTAATGTTTCTCGGTACATATGTTTTATTGTTGTTTTTTAAGTTTTTTTAGGAGAACCTGTACGAGGATACTTCAACCGACAATAAACTCTGACCAAATATTCAATATGTCATAGTATTCGAAGCCTAAATACGATCCTTCGATATGGCTACCTAACACTGGCATATGCGAAGAATGGTGCACTTTTTTTCTATGTTATATTTCCTGTGGTAACTGCACCTACCTGGATACTCTACCAAACTAGATGAATTCTTGCGTACACGTAGTAAACACGTTAATTAGAAAAAGGGCAATTAATGTTCTTTACTTCTTTACTAAGTCACGTTTGAAAGGTAAAATGTTAATGGAATATACGAATTCATTTGTATTTCATATTGAGATTAGATTGTTCATTTAATCTGCGCGTGTAGCAATGAAAATGCTATTTTGATCTAAAACGTGACAGACAGACAAATCCCATTTAAAGAAAGTAAAATAGACCGAAATAAATACAATTCCATGCCACAAAAAATGTTAATTTAAGCGATGGTGTTACATAATAAACAAAATAATATTTTCAACGTAAGCGTGACAGATAAACAAAAAACATATTTCCGACTTGAGCGAAGCAGGTCGACGAAAATTATATTTTAAATTAAAGCGCAATATTATGAAAGACCTGATTGTCAAGTCTAAACGTGAAAGACAGGCAAAAATGCTGATTTAAACCTAAGCGTGACAGTCAAAGAAACTGATATTTTACATGTTAGCTTAGCGTGAAAGAATAACTAAAATGTGATGGCAAATTAAATTAATATTATTTTAGACTTAAACATGACAGACGAAAGAAAACGCTATTTAAAACTGAAACGGGTCAGCGCAACAAAAACGTTATTCCAAAATTTTCCTTGGCAGAAAGTGGAAAATAGTATTTTAAAATTTAGTTTTACACAGAAAAGGAATGTGGTATTTAAAAATTTTATGTGACAGAGAAACAAAAATGCTATTTAAAAATTTAATGTGAAAGAAAAACGAAAATGTTATTCATGAAATTTAACTCGACAGTGAAAAGAAAATGCTATTTTAAAATTTTATGTGACAGAAAAACAAAAATGTTATTTAGAAATGTTATGTGATAGAGAAACGACAATGCTGTTTAAAATATTATGCGACAGAGAAACGAAAATGTTATTCATGAAATTTAGCTCAACATTGAAACGAAAATAATATTACAGAGAATAACTTGATGGAAACGTAACAGACAGACAGACAGACAAAGCCACTTTAGAGATGGACAAGAGCACATTTACAAACAGATTTCATCGAAAAACTAAACAGTGTTCATGAAGTTATTTTTATTTTTCAATTCAGCTTTCAAAAATTGTAACGTGACATACAAACTCACATGCTACGTGATAGAGCTATATAAATATTATTTCAAACAAATGTAATTGACCGATCGATAAGCCGAGCCTCTTAGAGAGAAACGTGGACGCATCATATTAAAATGCGTGGATTAACAGTTTAGACACACAGACAGACAAAGCCCTTTTAGAGAGGTGCGAGGTCGAGGCTAAAAATTGATTTCAAGGATCAAACAAAATTGTTCATGCAGCTATATTTGTTTTTTCTATGCAGCTTGCTGCAGAACATGCCAGAAACAACAAAAAGTGCCTTCCGATTATGTAGAGTAAATCAATTTTGTATCTGCTTCTTTTCCAACACTTATATTCGTTTGTTTAACGTCGTCTTCATCTTTCGTTAATTTGTATACTTTATATCGCTTTGCCTTTCCTTGAAATATAGCGGTAAATGTTTACCCAATAAAACGACTTGCGTTTATTGATCCGACGCTGACATTGTTGACTGGGTGAATATCAATAGACAGAATACGTCTTACATAGGAAACTTGAAGGATCTCTCTTCCAATATTTTAATGGCCTCTTACGAAGATTAAAATCGAAATATAATGCTACAAAACCTTATGTCTTGATTCCTTTATCCAAATCAATTACATGAGTTAGATTTTAAGAAATGATTAAACATATAGTGATTAATAAATGATTAAAATATATAATTATAAAACTCTGGACCTTGTTTGCTTGCTTGCCTGATTGCCTGCTTGCTTGCTGGTTCGCTTGCATCTTGTTTTCGACGAACAGGCGATTCCAACTTTTAAAAAAACGAGAAGGCAAGTGAATCCACACACACACACACACATACATATATATATATATATATATATATATATATATTAGACACAGTTAATCGATCGAGAACCACATCAGTCTATATAAAAGCATATAAGATATCAACGGATACACACTCGAGAGTCAAAACAATGAAAAGAATATGCTGTTGTCCTATCCCTAGTAATAACATTTAAATATTTGAATGTTGAGATGACCCTTAAAATCATATAGGATACTGCACCGAAACTGAAAATTGGGGAATGAATAAAACGTGTCTGACCAATTTTTATTTTACAAGTAATCAATAATCAATATAAAATGGTTCTGTATATGAATGAGGTTCTTCTTACGTCACTTCCGGATTGCTTCTTATTCCACTATTTTATTGTGATCAATTGCTTTTTTTGTTGCATTACTAATATACTTTCTATTCTTATATTATCAAGTAAAGAATCGCTTTGCTATTTCATAAGATTATTTTTTTGTATGTGTATTGATGTTTATATCTATTGTTAAAATTGCATAAGAATCAGAGGTATTTGCGTTTTTACGTAAGGCTTCCACACTCGTTTTTACATAAAACTAAATTAATCTAAATATACATGTTCCCCTCTTACGCATAGCAACTGTGTGTCAAATTCATAATAATCGGATAATTAGTTTAGGAATGAATCTTGCATAAACAAATATATAAATGTAAACAGACAGTAAAATTAATATAGATAGATATTAAAATAAATGCACGAACATCTAAGTGTTCGTGAGTATATACTTCCGATCTGTTAATGGTAAAATGTTACAATAAGTTGGTTTTAGTAATAGTTATAAAGACAAGTCCTTTAGGTTGCCTTCGGTCTATATAAACTTCTGAGAGCTGTTGGGCTGTATTACAGCAGCATAATTAGTATTATTAATTGAACTGTCTTGTGGCATCCAAATAGTGTTGATTTTATTATGTAAGCAGTAGTAATAGTATACGTAGTAGTAATTGATTATTATTTTTCAATAGAATTTTAAAAGTTAAATTTAATCATTACGTGAGTTTTGGATATTTAATTATCAATTGAACCAAATTGTTATAAAAATAAAACAAATTTTGTTATGGTAATGCTCTTTTAATTAGATTGTTTAAATGTATTGAATCAAAATATGGTAATGTTCTTTTAATTAGATTGTTTAAATGTATTGAATCAAAATATGGTAATGCTCTTTTAATTAGATTGTTTAAATGTATTGAATCAAAATATGGTAATGCTCTTTTAATTAGATTGTTTAAATGTATTGAATCAAAATAGCTTCCAAATAGTTAATCTTTAAAAATATAAGAAATTAGCTTTGGGACCGATTTCGATGCTAAAAGATTATTTTAGAATAAGTAAAAATAATAGAAACATAATTTTTTGATCAACTCCGACTTTCCCCGGCGAGTTATAAACATTTTTCCTTCATTGTCTAACTGTAACTGCTGGTAACTAGTTTCTTCTTGTGCCAAATGGAGGCGATTAATAAAGCCTTCTTTTAGTTGTAGAGAGGATGCCAGTAGGTACACAACAGTAACAGATCCAATATTTCTACACTAAAAAAAGCACTGTAGAATTGAAAATATGAGAAATATTTTTGCAGTTAACTTATTTTTTATTACTTTCTACACTTTAGTTACTTCCAAATTTAGAAGCGTTACAAAGTAAACCTGGTTTTATTAAAAACATATGAAAATGGCTGACTTCTCCATGAAGAATTGCAAACGCATTGGGCTGCATTTAATTTCTTTGTTAAATTATTTTTTAATATATTTTTGAAATTCGTTTCATTACTTTACTCTCTTGAATTCTTCATTTCCCCAAATAATCAACTTATTATAAATACAAATGATAACTTGTAAGTCACATAGATGTGAGAAACCCGCACAGAGACAAAGGGTAAGTGTCCACAAAAAATATTAATTTATAGATTAAAGAAAATGTTGCTTTTTTTTTCTCGAAGTCAGTACAACCCTTACAATATCAAATGAAAAGAAAACCTGTCTGGCCAATTTTTAAGTAATCAATAACCGATATTAAATGGCTCTCTGGGTTCTTTTTACGTCACTTCCGGATTGTATTTTATTCGTCCATTTTGTTTTGGTCAATTGCTTCTTTTTTGTTTCATTATCCACATCTTCTTCATTCTCATCCTCTAGTAACAAATTTCTTGGCTCTTTTACAGGATAGCATCTATTATTCTGCTTCGTATCGATTTGTAAGAGAGAGAGATGGAAAAAGAGGGCAGAGAGAAATCGTTGGTAGAGAAAAGTGAAAACCAGTTTGTCTTTCACAAAACTTATACAATCAGAAATACGAAATCCTTTTCTGTCAGCAAAAACAACTTCATCAATAATTCTGCTAAAAGTTATTTGGGAACATTATTGGCTGTGATTTCCTTAGAAAATAAAGTTTTTTCCGGTACAATTTCGGCAAATCTAGAACAAACAAGAAATTACATTCTTTAGATATGTTTTTCATATTTTTATATATAAAAAACTTAAAAGTCTTACTTTTCGCGGACTTTAAAAATATATCCTGCAAATATTGGAACTTCATCCCATATATAGGATTTTTCTGAAAAATATTTCATGCTTTTTTAACATCTCACTTTCATAGATGTGATTATTTTCGCACCGAATATGGCTTCTAAAACTGTATTCTTATATTTAAAATTCTACGGTGCTCTAAAATATAAAAATATTGGATCTGTTAAAATTATACACGCGCTAGTCTGATCTCTACGCATAAAATAAGACATTTATAGCAATATCCAGTCAGCAACAGGAGAGCTCGGTTGTTATTGACATTCGTTGTTATGGTTCTATAATGATATAAACATGTCTTTAATTCACTGAAGATGCTCGTTATTCGACTGAAATATTTGATTTATACTATTTCTATTAATCGAAAGATAAAACAAATCTATTAGCACCAAATTTGGCTGTAAAAATAGTGTGTTTTATTCAGTGCATTTATGTGTAGAAATATTAGATCTGTTAAATGTGATGGTGTTTGATATTAATGTAACATTTCATGCACAATTTTACGAGTATAATAAGTGATGTACACTCATCAATGAATTTCCTATCTCTAATGTCAACGTATATTATTTCTATTAATTGAAAGATAAAACAAATCTATTAGCACCAAATTTGGCTGTAAAAATAGTGTTTTTTTACACGGTGGTCACCACTTATCAAGGCCCGGAAGCCACTCAGGGATAAGGATTATTGCAAGTACAGTACGTTAGTGTGGAGATTTGATGAAGTGTTTACTTAAGGGGGCGGTTCATTAGGAATTTGTTTACGTTGGACTTGAAGACATCCAAGTTGTAGTCAGGTGGGAAGTGGGCAGACGTACAGAGTTTCACAGGCGTGCAGTTCTAAGAAAGAAGCTTTTTTCATGGAATCCACGTTTTGATTTAGGCACAGATAAAGAGTGGGCGAAATTTTTCACAGTGGTTTATTCAGTGCATTTATGTGTAGAAATATTATATCTGTTAAATTTGATGGTGTTTGATATTAATGTAGCATTTCATGCACAATTTTACGGGTATAATAAGTGATGTACACTCATCAATGAATTTTCAATAATTTCTTTCTGGCTACATTTTGACGCATATAATCTCTTAATAACGAGAGTGAAAAACAAGCTACGTACTTAAGGCATAAATTAAAACTCGGCCATAATAATTCACAAACTATCTCTAATGTCAACATAGCATGTGGATACTGGTCTGTGAGTTATTATACAGTAGAAACGTGGTTAGTTCGATGCAAAGGTTTTGGTCGGTTTAAAATTTTATCTTGAAAATGAAAATGTTTGAGTTTTTTTTTTTAATTTTTCATTCATAACAATAACGATATTTGCTCTCTATAACTTAATTTCATCTGTCAATGAGCATACAACTAAAATAGAATAAATTATCAACATCAACCTTAGTTACATTATTTTTCTAGTCGGAATTTGAAAATCGACAAGAAAAATACTAGATTAAACAGAAAACTTTGCCAGCGTCGTCACACATTTTTAGAATGTAACTAATGTATTCTATCTTAGGTACTCATGCACTTATTGATCCGTGCTGAAATAATAACGTAATTATTTAAAAAGCCATTCTTAATATGGGGAGGGAGGGTGTTTTGTACCTAATCTGTACTTTAACCTTACAATTGAATAAAAAAACATATCATAAAACTTTAATTAAACTTGGAAATACGATTTAAAAAATAGCGCGGATCAGTAAGTGCATTAGCACTCGATTTTAGTTGGAGTGTTCACGACACCCACAAGCAGCTGTATGTCTAAGCTGTCTGCAACATGCCATACAAGTACACACTGATATACTAGCTAGTTACATATTTTCTAATAATCATCGCACTGTGAACTATGTTGTCTTGTCGAATTTGCAAATCGAGATGAAAAGAGTAGTCTGAATAATACAAATTATCAATGCTCGTTTCAAATATTCAGAAACAAAAAGTATTTATAAAAAGAAAGATACAAGTTTTAAATTTTGTTTCATTTTGCGAGTCTTGCTTTTAATTCTTACGTAAGAAGCTGATACAAAAACCGGATTAACAAAAAAATAACAGAATCTAAAATCAAAGTCCTACAAAATCTTTCGATTTTAAGACTTGTTGATCCTTCATTTAAACGTCCATTGTCCAGAGTTATTATTCCTAATCTACCTTATTTATTTTATTGGCCCTCATTGCTATTAGGTCGGTGCAACATTATTATTTTTATTATTTAAAAAAAAACAGTTTTTCACTTTCAAGATAAAATTTTAAATCAACCAAAACCATTGCATCGAACTGATATTACTGATTTTTAACCCACCTATTCACATGCACTCTCGACATTGAAGATAGTTTGTAAACTATTATCACCGAGTTTGAACTTAGGTAGTCTACCATTTTTTTTTACTTTAAAAGTTAAATTCGGTAATCCTAAAACTATCTGTGTTAGAATTACATTTTTAAATGCGTAGTTTTGCAATTTCTATTTCTTACTATTTTATTTAAAACCGGGGTGAGCGATGTTTCTGGGTATGAATTTACCCAACATTTTTGTCTCGTTTTTGACCTTAAAGTATTTTAAACTCTCTACATGAACTGATTTCATACCTTTCTAGGGTGATTTCCATAAAAGCGGGAAATAAAGTGAAAATTGTATGCAATATAATTATCTGTATAAAAATATTTGTAAATATTATTCCATAACGAACATAGTCCGATCTGTTGCTTTTTTGCGGGTTCATTTTTCGTTTAAATGCCGTGTTATGCTTTTTTAGTCGAATGGAAGAGCAAAAAAAAGATAAAAATCGAAACTGAATGAAACTTTTTTGTTGTTATGGATGATCCAAATGCTCGTCATAAAAAAATCAATAAATCGAATATCAAAATTCTATTGATTTTCAGTTTTAATCACAATTAGACGTCATCCATTTCTAATCATCGATTCTTACATACGTCTTTGCATCTAAATGAGATGTTATGTCCGTCAGTTAATAAATCATTTTTATTTTTACTTGGAAGCTCACTACTTATCAAGGTCCGGAAGCCGCTCAAGGATAAGGTTTAGTTTTGGGTAGCTGGTGAGACAACAATCAATCATGAATAGAACTTGAGCAAGGTTAGATTATCTAAGAGGGCTCAATAGAAATTTATTCACATTAGATGGAAAGACGATCATGTTATAGTCAACCGGGAAGCAGATACACGGTATTACGTTTCACAAACTGACAGTTTTAAGAAAGAAGTTCTGTTCATGGAATTTCGTTTAGGGTTGGCACGTATAGAGAGTGAGGAAAGTTGTTAGCGGTTGTTGCTGGGGGAAGAGATTGGAGCTCAGTCGAGTGCCTACTATAAAAGTAACGAAAGTGTAGAGACAGACTCGCAACGTCTATCCTATGAGAAGGCAGAAGTATGCTGCTGAAATTGTCATCGCCTATTAAATTTCGAATATCAAAATCCAATTGATTTTCTTTTTTATCACAATTAGGCGTAATCCATTTCTAATAATCGATTTTTCATATTTCTTTGTATTTAAATGAGAGGTTGTGTACGTATGTCTGTCTGTAACGCTTCAGTTAGAAACAGCATTTTCATCACTTACTGCACAGATTGAGTGTGCTCATCTTATTTTATATGCATCCTGCGTAGGTCTGTCTGTCACGCTTATATCTGAAATTGAATTTTCTTCGGTTTGTCATTCTCAAGTTTGAAATAAGATAGGATGAATCTCTCATGTATTATCTTCAAGTCATGTGACTTTTTAAATTATAAATTAAGGTTGAATAATTTCTCTATTTCTCCATCTCTTTCTCTTTGTCTCTCTCTCTCTCTCTCGCACACACTCATACTCTCTCTATCACTCACGCACACACATACAGTCTCTCTCTCACACACACACACACAGTCTCCCTGTTAAAACCTTTTTAAATAAAATAAAAAATTTTGGAGCCAAATATTGTGCTGTATTGCGTAGATTTTGAAGACTTATTTTACATGAACTCGTAACTTATGTTAACTACAGATTTAAATGGGCAATAGACCCCCCGGGATACGGCATTAAAATTAGTAACAAAATACAGTACAACATAATCGTGTGTATAATCAAATAACATTATAAATACACCGTAAAGTGGGACAAATACCATAACCAGGGACCGGAAAAACATCATATTCTACATCGAAACCTGAAAAAAACGTATCCTAGGGCCACTGTATCCCGGGATTCTACTGTAGTTCACTATGTTTAATTTCTTGCAATTGACGAAATTACTTTGGATTCTTATTTCTCTTTCAATACTATTTCTAATAAAGGAAAGTAGAAAGTGGACAATAGATTAATTTTTGACAATATCAAGTGCTATGCTATGCAAGTGCAAAATCGGACTGATGTTCCTTCATATGTTAGACTAGCGTTGCTCGATCGTACAATGATATTTTCTATATTTGGTTCATACTATGATGATTTGAAAATGAATACTATGAATGTTGGTTGATTTTTTTATGCTCGCAGCTACTATAAATTCTCCGCTTTGTAGCGGATGCATCTAAATCGACTTAATAAAATAAAACATAAACATTTTATTTATGTCAAACGTCATACTTGAGGAAGCAATCGCCATGTGCCGTGGAAATGTGTGGGATTGAAATTTGCTATAAACAAAGACAACAAACAACTAGAATAAAAATGTTTTTTATAAATATTACCGCGATTTATTGTGAATGGTCACACTTGAATAATGTAATATTTAATCTTTAGCCAGAAAAGTAAATTTGGCAGAATACATGGATATATATCTACAGACATACATACGTACATACGTAGGTTCATGCATAGTCATTTCAAAAGAAGAATTTTTCAAGTTTCTATGTTCTCATTGGATTTTCTATCAAATTGGTTATTTTATCTGATATTTTGTATATTCTCAAACATTCTATTATCAATGGTTGGGGGGGGGTCCTATCAAAAACTTTCTTAGTGTCTATCCATGCTATGGCTAAGTTATTTTTTTTCTTTTTTACTTTTAACTTTTCTCAAAATCCTTTGGTCCATGGATAATAGGTCACGTATTATCTTTTTTCTTTTCTGGCATCCTTTCTGTTCCTCTTGGAGTATTCCGCCATTATGGAAGGAATGATAAATTTATTCCCTCATTTGTGTTGTATTTTCCACATTGTAGATAAACATGTTAATGGCTTATAATTAATTGGGACGTTTCCTCTTTCCGATTCTTTTTACATCAATGGCTCTATCTTTTGTCATCCATTCTGGCACGTTTGCTTCATAAATACATTTTCAGGTTCTGAATTAATCTTTTATGTAATGATGTGAATTTCTGAAAGCAGTATGCGTGTATTCTGTCGTGTTTTTATTGTTTCCTCGCTGGTTTCCTCTCTGTGCATTCTTCGATTTGATGTAACTCTTCATGTCTTTCAGCCATCCGACATCCATACTATGATCCTGTCGCTCTTTCCATATCCGACTCCAGTAGCGTTTTGTTTCTGTTGGGTCCGGCTGTTTTCTTCGTGTGTTTCCTCCGTTCACATTCTGATAGAATTGGCTTCCCTTGTTTCCAAAGGTCCTGTTTTACTCGCATTGTTCAGATTTGTGTCGGTATTTTCTTTATCTCAGTTCTTTCGTTCCTATTTTTGCTTCAATTCTTCCTGTTTTTTGTTGTACCTCTCCTCACTGATCAGATTTCTATTTTCTATCCTTTTCTGGCCGTTTTCATCTTGTTTATCGCTTTGACTTTTTTAAGTCTGTTGATCTGGGTTTCTAGCTTCCCATCCAGGTTTTGTTGGTCCTTTTTCTTTCTCAGTCTTTTTTTTTTCTAGTTTAAACTTAATACTTACTGTCTTGGCACCTGCATAAATTAAATTGTTTTTATCTGCTGGGAGGAGTTTGTTCATCTTCTCCGTTTCTGCTTATTCTTTCTTCGTTCATAAGTTATCTGATATTTTCTAATTTAGATAATTCATGTACGTTAAGTTATGTTCTTACATAATATCTCGGTCTCCATATTTTGCAGATCTTCTACATCTGAAACTTCTATGTTTGAGGCTCCAGCGAAGGACGTTTCTTGGTTTTTTCCATTATTTGCCTTTTTTTGTATTTCATTCAGTTCTAGTTTTGAAAGCCAACTTCTTTGGAGAATAAGTTTCATAATTATTTGTTCTGATTTATGGTAGTTACTGGACATGTCTCACAACTCTTTCATCCGTTTGCGATATCTTTGGTGTTTGGGCTGACTTCTGTAATAGCATTCCATTACCAGTCTATTCACTTCTGTTGTTCATTTATTCCTTTTGGTCGATGTTGGTTACTTTGATTCTCCTGTGTTTTATCTGTATTGTTTTAGTGTCTGAAATTAGAGGGGATACTTATGTGTCTTGTTTCGGTGATATTGTTTCAGAAATTAGAAGAGGAGCCAACATTCGCAGGATGACGATCGAGCATCCATAGTTCTGTCACAGGGATAGTGTTTCCTCTAATGTAGATGAGAAGCATTGTGCACTATCACACGTACCTAAAAGATGCACAGACGGTACAAATACGCGGGCAAGAAAAAAACAACTAAGTATTGTACTTATACTAAGTCGAAGTCTATCTTCTGTAAAAAAAAAAGTTTGAAGATAGGTTCCCCTTACACAGGTGTGCGTAGTCGCAAGTACTAGAGGGAGTGGGTGGCATTGGCCTTTTTCTCCTTAGTAATTAGTTGTTTTTCTCCCTCTTTTTCTATTTTCTTCTTTTCATTTACTCACGTAGGAAAAAATACTAAATAAATCTAATAACTAGACAAGTGGCAAAATACGAAAGTACGACTAAAAAATTACATTCGTAAAAATAAAATTAGAATTAATAAAGGTAGTTTAGTCACATGAAGAAATATGGATATTAGTGGATAAATCAAAGCAAGAAAAAATAAAATGCATGAAACAAATATAAATATAAACAAATAGTATTAGAAAGGAAAGAAAAGGACAGAAAACAGTGGGAATTTCCCTGAAATTAATAAATGATTTTTGTACAAGAATCTGCAAAAGCAGTCAATTTAAAAAACGGCATCGACAGATCACTTTTAACAAGTAATATTTATTTAATCGTATCTTTTTTTCAAGATAAAATTTTTGGATAGAAGCTTCTCGAAACAGTAAAATAGACAATTTCATAAATATGGAGTGGGGTGTGTACGCTGGAGAAAGAGAGAGATAAAGAGAGACAGAGTTTGTACTCACAAGGAGTTCTCACACAAGTCATCATCAGAGATTGCTCATTGACAACAATCGACGGTGTTCCTTAAAGTCTGCCTAACAATATATATATATATATATATATATATATATAATATATATAATATATATATATATATATATATATATATCAAAAACGTATCGCAAAAACAAAAACAAATAACATCTAAATAAATCGCGATATATCTAAACAGTCGGCGAGATGGACCAGCAGATAAAGAGGTCAGGCTCATTACCGTGGGGTCCCGATTTCGAATCTCGCTAGATTCAGCCACTCTGATGAGTCGTAAACGACAAAGCACATGTCAGTGGATAATTATATTTTTAAAACAATATACATACCGCTCCCATGTGGGGATATCAAATTGGTTAAAGGGATAATTATTCCCAACTCGCATTGGAGGGAATCATGCAATTTGTACGCATCATTCAAAGTTTTACGCATCTGAAAACGTTCTAATGAATCCCAAAATGTCGTTATGATTCAGGATATTATGTAATATTTCCTCTTCGCCAAACTATGGTGTTAGATGAAATGAGTGATCTTATTTATTCATGGCTTTTTATGGCGTCAGACATTTTGTACAACGAAACAAAAACAGAATATTTCCTTAAAATCATTCTTATCATGTCTCCACACAAGCTCATAAAATGGTAGAGGATATATTTTAATGTTCAATGGCTTTAGTATTTCATGCATGATATTCAATGTTCAATCCAATACATTATTCCAGTACATTATTCGGATCCACAGTTTGATATATCTATATAATATTAAAACTCTGACAGTCTGGTTTGTTTGCTTGTGAAATAAATGCATTAGGTGTAGAATAAATGATCTAAGAAAAAGAAATGAAGAATAAGAGAATAAGTCAATAAACGATTTACTCACCATAGCAACAAGGGTTTTCATTATATGATAAAATTATTGTTTTAATAGGGGAAAATATCAATTCGAAAAACGATGCGTCCAATCAGTGTAGCTTCTTCGTATGAGTTTTTGCGAATCTATCTTTGCTTTGTCATTATTTTGATGGCAAGTGCTTAATTAAGTTCAAGCGTATGCAACCATCCTGCAAAACATTCATAACAAACACTCGTCTAGCTACAACCATAGTCATCAATTTCTTGTACACTTTCTCAGACAAGATAAACTTCTGAGTTAACTCACCGATAGAACTAATAAGTTGTGACTCATACCTTGCTGTTTTACATTTAATATATAGAAAAGAAGTATAAAATTAGATATTTAAAATTATGGTGGGTTGTATAAAACTTTAGTAAGATTTTAAAAGAAACGGAGTCATTGTATATTATTAATTTCGGAGTGGGTTGCACATGCTAAATGGGAGGACACGCTATATAGAAAAAAAAAACTTATAATGAAAGCAGAAAGACCAACTAGCTAGAATTTTTCGTTGATAGTTTGAATTCAATTTATTGAATCATACTTTAATTTGTGTATAAACGTATTCAAGGAACCGGTAATGTTTAGACACAGCGGCCTAGTAAGAAATTGCCATCGATTTCAGGTTTTGTGTAAAAACTGAAAGGAAGTTACTTTTTGTATTAAAGAACAAAATTCATCTTTTGAACATTTCTATTTCCAGCCATTAATTGATTGCGAATAATGGTTAAATATACGTGGTATATTACAGATTTCACATCTTGAAAAATTGGATATTAACCGATGCTTGGAAATACATTGAATTATTCTGAAATTGTCAGACAGCATCATAACATGTTGTAATATTATTTATTCAACGCGCGGAACATCATTGTAATGAACATCATTATTTAACGTATTCAAAGAATTCAGCGGCCATTTTCTTCCTAGGCTGCTCTGTGTACACATTACCCAAGGAATTATTGACATTAATCCTTCAGCTTCTAATAAATAGTGACAACAGAATATTCTTTTCATTGTTTTGACTCTCGAGTATATATCTGACACAGTTAGACACAGTTAATCAAACGAGAACCACATCACTCTATATAAAAGCAAATAAGACATCAAGGGATACACACTCGAGAATCAAAATAATGAAAAGAATATGCTGTCGTCACAGCCCTACTAATAACATAAAATATTACTTTGCCTTTAAACAGTGACATAATTTATGGATTACCATACATTTAACTTGCAATAAAGCAACATCTTTATTATATTTCTAACCATTGTTTGAAATTTGAAAAAAAAATTAAAGTAGATTACAATTCATGGATTATTTTTGTTCTCTTGTTCTTTCGTTTATTTGATTTTTGTTTTGTTTTACTTCAGTTGTTTTCAAGTTTTCGATGAAAGACTTTCAAGATTATTGATTTTATTATTTTTATTTCCGTTTTTAAACAGTCTAGCCACAGATTATATTACAGTAAACCATAAAAAATATATTTAATACCGATTATCCCTGGAATTACAAGTTTTTCCTCTGAAGTTGTATCTCAAATATGGCAGCAGCAATTAAGATGGTGTTTCTCAAGGATTCAACTTAATCACAAAACAAAAAATACAGAAAAATCTTTATGATGTACGCATCCGCCATGAAACGAAAATGCCATATTCGAAAAAAAAATCTCATAAATTGATCAAGTAGATTTTATAGATAGAAAATAATTTTTACGATTTTTAGCGATTTACTAATAATTATATGCATTATAAATTTGAATTTCCTTTTCTAAAGAGGCTCTCAAGGGGGAGATAATAAGTGGGAGATTTAAAAGATGTCAAAGCAAGACATGCTTTCCTTGTTTTCTTAAAAACATTACTTAAAAAATACTGCTTGATTAATTTACGTTGTTTTTGTTTTTTTTAATATGATATTTTCGTTCCGTGACGAGTACTACATCGTAGAGGTTTTTCTGAATTCCTATTTTTAATTAGGTTGAATTCTGAATAAGCTCCGTGAAACTTTATAAAACAAAAATGGATTATTTTAATATGTCCACATATAATCTGCGCGTTTATCAAAAAAAAATTATTACAACATTAAGCGTGACAAACCAATCAAAATGCTTTTTAAGAGTAAACTATAGCGTGATAGAAGAACAAAGCAGTTCATAAATACAAGGACGCATCAGAAGATTACGTTGAAATAATTATACAAACATGAGTTTTAGATATTGTTTTAACGAATAAGTCAAACTAAGAATAACTCGATGGTAAACATTGAAAGATGAAGAATATGATGGGAGAAGCAAATAACTATTGACATTAAATTTGAACATATATTGCAACATGCGCCATTCTTATTTAATGATGATCATTTGATTCCTATCGATTCGTTAAAAAACTAAACAGTTAAATATTCTTGTATCCAAGTATTGAAGCAAGTGTTTAAATACGTATTACTTGAAAATCAAGTTGAAAACGAAATGTTTAAATATGCACAACGGAGCTAAAAAGGAAAGTAAAATAGTTTTTTCTACCCTGAAGTTCAAAAGATCGTCTTTCACATGAGATCTAGCATTGGTAACATTGAACACATTAAGACATTAAGGAAGCTGACCTGAAGAAGGCGCCAACAAATTTTGAAATGAAGCCAAGGCAATGTAGGGAGGGGCAATATTTTAATAGAGGCTTTGTTCAAACTTGACCTGTGGCAAACTGCCTCAAATGTTAATATCTATTATATATATATATATATATATATATATATATATATATATATATATATATATATATATATATATATATATATATATACTAGCTGGATGACTGGCCGTACAAAGCGCTTGAACGTGATATTTTAATTTATGCAAATTGCGTATGTATTATTATATTATTATATTATTATAGGATCAATCCTCTATTGAAGATGTATTACGAGGAATAATTTGTCCGAGTGGATTAATTTGAAAAAAGAAATAAATGATAATGATAATGTCGTTCACTAAATTCCTTGTTTATATTATCACGTTAACTGATATTTGAGCTTTACGATCTTAAAAATAGTCTTTTCTTTTATAGATAAAAAGGAAGGATTTTTACAGGGAAATATTTATCGGTACACCGACTAAGGTACACCGGTGCAACGTAAAATATTCCCATGTAAAAATTCTTTGACTCTATGAGAGAAGGAAGGCTATTTTTTAAAATCGGATTTTTTTGATTTTTCGATACTTATCGGATGTATTTATGTACAAAACATATCTAAGAACACTGCCTATAAAGAAGGACCTCACACTCACACTCACATACAAAGTAACTTTATATATATATATATATATATATATATATATATATATATATATATATATATTGCGTTTCATCCAACTATAGGATTCGTCAGGCTTATGCGCGAATTCTGTCGTTGCTTTTTGTTTTTATATATGTTGAGGATTTCTAGTCGGCCAATCAGCTTTCTAGTATCCACCGCGCCCCTTCCTACCAGCCAATGGGCATGCATTTTATCAAACAAAGGATCTGTTTTAGAACTAGGTTAGTGGTTTTAGGTAGTCGTTCTCCTTTATTTTTTTTATAAATATAAATATACCTATGTGCACAAGCAATGCACATACATATACATATATACACACACATATATATATATATATATACATATATATACATATACGTATGTGATCGTTTATGTATATTCATGTTTATTTAAATTTTTTTTTTCCTATTGTTATTGTTAGTTTTAAAGCTATTTTGTATCGCTATCCTAGAGTAAGTTTTATTTTGTGAACACAGTTGTTTGCTATTTCCCGCCTACAGTTTAATAGATTTTGAGGTTCTTTAAAGTACAGGATAGAAAATTTTTCATGGAGGCATAATTTACATGGGTCGTCTAAATGTCTGCATGTGGTAGCTTGTCTCATTATTTTCCATTCGACTACCGGCGAATGTCCGCTTTCTTTGAGTTCCCAGCTAGTGTTGTTTTTATACGGTGTTTTTTATTTTTGAATGTACTTTTGTGGTCATAGTATCGGGTTTTGAAATCTAAGGAAGTCATGCCTATGTAATATTTCTTGTTATTCGGGTTTTCTTTCGCAAATATTGTTGCTTGATAAACTACGCTTTTTGTTAGACATTTATTTTGGACTGGGCAAAGTGTGCGGTGTCTACAATTGCATTTATCTTGTTCGTTATTAGTATTTTTATTTATGGTATGGTTGTTCTTGTCCGGGTTGGTTTGTTATTATTATTATTATTATTATTATTATTATTATTATTATTATTATTATTATTATTATTATTTCTGCTAGTGTTGGTTTTATTTCTGTCATGGTGTCTACTTTTTTTATTGTTTATTTTATTGTTGTTTACATTGTTTTCATTTAGTATTTTGTTATTACGTGCCTTAATTATCATCTCTAAATTTTCGCAACAACTGTAAGATAACTTCAAGGTATTTTTATTGAAATCGACTAGAAATCCTCAACATATATAAAAACAAGAAGCAACGACAGAATTCGCGCATAAGCCTGACGAATCCTATAGTTGGATGAAACGCAGAATATTCAGTGTAGCTTAATCGCCATATATATTTTATAAATTACTAACTAGCTCTACCTACGTATTGAGCACTTTTGAAGTAAATACTTAAAGTTTACGCATAAATCTATACTTTC
Organism: Euprymna scolopes; assembly: GCF_053919585.1. Taxonomy (NCBI): domain Eukaryota; kingdom Metazoa; phylum Mollusca; class Cephalopoda; order Sepiida; family Sepiolidae; genus Euprymna; species Euprymna scolopes. The sequence goes on from NC_136486.1 coordinate 159,933,928, forward strand.
GTATATTAAATTTATGCGAATAAATGAAGTAGTTATATATATATATATATATATATATATATATATATATATATATATATATATATATATATATAAGAAATTGATGTGTAAAACCTGACATAGTGGTATGCAACAAGAAAGATAAAGCAGCAACCTTAATTAAAGTAAGTGTCCTTAATGGAAACAAAGCTGTCCAAAAGAAAATAACGAGCTGCAAGGGTATATGTACGACATGAAAAGAAAACAGAATTTAAGAATGCAGTAAAAATAGGAACAATTGGGCTCGTGAAAAGTAATTTAATAATAATAATAATAATAATAATAATAATAATAATAACATTAATAATAATAATAATAATAACATTAATAATAATAATAATAATAACATTAATAATAATAATAACAATAATAATAATAATAATAACAATAATAATAATAACAATAATAATAATAACAATATTAATAACAATAATAATAATAACAATAATAATAATAACAATAATAATAATAACAATAATAATAATAACATTAATAATAATAATAATATATTTTCTGTTTTTAGAATAATAATTGGAAATTACTACCCTACGTCGTCTATCAAAAATGATGGAAAAATATGCTATTATTGTGTGTGTGTGTGTGTGTGTGTGTGTGTGTGTGTGTGTGTGTGTGTGTGTGTGTGTGTGTGTGTGTGTGTGTGTGTGTGTGTGTGTGTGTGTGTGTGTGTGATTATACTTGGTCTACGGAGTCACCTATGACTAAATTATAATTGAAATACGATCAACGCCGAATCTACGTTTCCTTCTTTTTTTTTTTTTTTTTGTTTTATTTTTTTACAAAGGAGTCATCCAGTAGTCAATGGGAAAATATCGTAGTAATCGTTAGTAGTATAAATTTTGTAAATAGGACCACTAAAGGGGGTGGCTCATCAAGAACTTGTTTAAGTTGGACTTAAAGACTACCAAATTGTAGTCAGTTGGAAAGCAATAAAACGGAAGAGAGTTCCACGGTCGTGCAGTTCTAAGGAAGAAGCTTTGTTCATGGAGTCTACGTTTAAGTTTAGACACAGATAAAGAGTAGTGGAAATTATTGATAATGGTTTCAGTTAGGCGAGTGTTTTTGTTTAAAGTCAGGCTAAGGGGGATCATAGATTGGAGCTCAGATGAGCATTGTCATGAAAAAATCGATAAAGCAGAGACAGGCTCGCAACGTCTTTTCGTCGTAAAATCTATGGCAGATCCATTGAAATAAAAGATGCTAAGATACAAAACAAGACCACGTCGTGCAAATGAACAACGACAATATAAAAACTTAACTCTAATATAAACACTCAAAAGTAAAATAGGTATCTGACTTGAAGTTTATAGCGAATAGCGATGCAGAACACTGCACACACAAAGTGACTTTTATATATATATATATATATGTGTGTGTGTGTGTGTGTGTGTGTGTGTGTGTGTGTGTGTGTGTGTGTGTGTGTGTATTATGCAAGTTGAATACAACTACGTGGCTCACAATGTCAAAAATACACACACATATGTGTGTGCAATTATATGAATAAATTATAACGGTATAAGCATTTTGTTTATAAAGGACACAAAGTGAACGGATATTCTTAAGATATGCCCATTAAATCTGCGCGCCTAACGACGAACAATGCTATTGTAAACTATAGATTGACCGACAAAACCAAACCTCTCATGCTTGGACGCATAGCACTGTGAAAAATCACTTTGCCTCCAGCAAGATTTACACTCGAATAATCAACCCACTTTGAAATGAAGAAAATGATCAATTATTACAACAATCCTCATTTTGCGGCCACAAGAACCAGAATAAGCAATTTTTTAATCTATTCTCTCGATTAAACTGCACTGTTTTGACCTCTATATTTTATTTGCTTTCTACTACAGGAAATTAAATCGGTGGATTGTGCTCATAATGTCATGACATTTCTATACAAACACATTTTACATTGCAAAAGACACTGCAGCATTAAAACGTTCTTACGGGGTACGTACTAAATTGCAATCAGCTAAAAAACCCATGTCTTCTATTCTTGTTTATAAATAACTGGAGTTTTAGTATCATATCTTTCAAGATTTAAAGTTTCACTTTTGAAACGTAATATGGAAAATTATGAATCATATGAAATGTAAGTAACATCACGCCCAGTTCAAAAACAAAATTCATACTGTCCTGGTTATCTTCATATTCCTGTGTGCGTCTTCAGAGAGACATACAGGCCAGAAAGATGAGATGCTTCCCAAGGATATTCAATACGTCATAAAAACATCACATAATAAATGAGAAAGCAAAGACTTAGAAAAACATCGGAACTTATTACGATTTACTGACCATTTTGAAGAAGGGGAATGTGAAATGGTACAGCCATGTTATATTTTTATCAGGTCTCGCAATGACAATCCTGCAGGAAAGCATATATGGGAAGCAGAAGGAAAAACGAGGAGGCAAACAAAGAAAGAAGGAGGACAACACCCGGAAGTGAGTAGGAATACAGAAACTGCGAGGGCTGGAAAAAACATGTTGCAAGGTCATCTTTGGTGTTTCAAAGGTCATTTAAACTAATAAACAGAGAATGCCTGGGGGATATAAGTATGTTTATTGTATAAAAAAATACACCGGTTTAAATTTCTACTAAATTTCATAAAACGTTAGAGATTAGTTGTATGATACGCTCGTTTACCCGGGAAGATTTACTTGGTTGAGAAACGTCCTGGGAATGGCAGCCCCGCCACCCTGCCCCCCCCCCCGGGAAATAAACGATGAAACAATAGGCACATGAGCGATAGAAACATCAACGGGTCGATAAAGCCTTGATTATAGCCGGCTGGCAAGGGTCTCTTCTTGAGTCTACTTTGCAGCATATCCATCGTCGGGAATAAATGGCAGGGACCGTGGGGTAAAATTTAATGCTTGTACAAAACAGTGGATAAAGGCATTTTTAATAAAAATATATTTCTTTAATTTAACATTGGGGAGCATATTTAGTTAAGACTGATCAAGAGCCAAAGTGTGCCGTTAATAGCGTTCGCAGCCAAACTATTATGCGTCCGTGCTGTCCGAAAGTGTTAGCTTCAACACTAAAAACAATACAATTTAATTCTACTCTTTCTTTATTGAAAGAGAGAAGGAGAGTGGGAAAAAGGGAGAGAGAGAAACATTCACACATAATATTTGAACATTTTTTGGTTTTTGTAGGCTTCGATGACGAGTTCTTTTAGGTTTTAACTTTTGAATATAGTGTCTCTTTGACTTGGTTTCTATTATAAACTAGCCTGGTATCCGGCGTTTCCCGGTTGTTTAGAGGTGTGTGTTGAGCAAAAACGGTGGGGGGGGGCTAGTAGACAGGCAAGCTCGGACCTGTACTGCGAAGGGGGAAAAGAACGTAAAAAAGTGACGTCTTTGCCGTTGCGTCCATCACCAAACCGTGAAGTGGCGAAGGTTTAAATTAAGGTTAGTCAATCGAAAAGAGGTGATGAATTTTCGAAAATATCGGCGGAAAAAACGACCCCTCCTTGTAAAAAAAAAGTGCTCAGTTCAGAAGGAATTTATGTTTTTAGCCAATTTTTCGATATTTGTCGTCCGAATGGTCGGGCTTCAAAATGCTACCGATGCCGTGAAAATCTGTCGCCTTTCTCAAAACTTTTAGGCATACATACATACATACATACATACATACATACATACATATATTTAAACGGAAAGGTGAAATTTATATAACAGCCAATTGTTACGTTGGCTCGATTCATATGTGATTGACAACAGTTACTGAAGCCGTCTTAAACAGCACAGTCAGCCACAAGTTAGGTATAAGTTTATTAATGTAAATGCGCCCCCAACTCTCCTCAAAAGGGAGCGCTTCATCTTGCAACATTTTTATATACCAGTAATAATATGACCAGAACATTCTCCTGTGTCTAATATACAACTGCAGAACATTACAAGTGCCCCGTCGAATAGTTTTCATATAACATAAATACTCGGCATATTGATTTGAGAAAGTTTCAAATTTTGGGGTGGGGGTGTCAAAACCAAATCAATCCCCTCAAACAAACATGAGGAGGAGGTAGTATAATCTTTATTGGCACAAACTATGAACACTAATTAGGGTTTTCTATTATAAGTGACTCACTTGGTGTGAGTGAGCAATTACATCCGTACCCTCCCTTCCATATAGGTTTTATAATGTCAAGTGCAGTAACTGTACATTAAACTGTGTGAGCGTGCATATGGTTCCCATTTATAAGTGACACCCCCGAGGCCCTCACTCCGTTTGTGGGTGAAAACAGTGTAACTCGTTAAAAACTTCTCCTCCCCGTAGTGAAATGTGAAACGGTGTGAGCGTGCATACGGTTTTTTTTTTCTCTTGGGCTCCCGTTGGTGAGGGTGACTACATCATATCCATTTTTGCTCCTTGATACCTCTTCTATTATTACATGCGGTCAGTTTAGTATAATAGAAACCATACAGGAGCCTATTCGAGTACAGACAGGCACAGAAGTTTAGCTTTATATATATATATATATATATATGTGTGTGTGTGTGTGTGTGTGTGTGTGTGTGTGTGTGTGTGTGTGTGTGTGTGTGTGTGTGTGTGTGTGTGTGTGTGTGTGTGTGTGTGTGTGTGTGTGTGTGTGTGTTGACGTGATCAATATTGAATTAGGCTATGGGATCAGCTATACCAAACTTAAATCCGATCAAACCTGCCGTGTTAAAGTACGCCGTAATAGCGTAATAGCGTTCGGAAAGATAGGCATACATCAGGTATGTCTAAAATATGGGTGAAATCATCCCTTCAATAATTACAATATACAACAAATCGCTTGAAATAAGTTAGTGAACAACAAAATTGTGTTTTGTAATTAGACGAATTCTATATTTCTAGTATGTATCTACATTCTTTCTTCTTCGATGCATACATCATAAATTCCGTAGTAAATAAAAATATACAATCGTAGTAAAAACTACACAAGAAATTCAATAAATATATCAAACAAATGGAAAATAGCAGAGCGATATTTTGGCTGCGGGATTTCAATCCCGTTGATGACAACCAACGGGAGTTCTTATCTACAAAATGAGAGACACAACTCACTACAGACTGGTTTGTCATGAAGACTCGCAAACATACTCTCGACCCTACAACTCGCAAGTACACAGTCGACACGGCACACTCGACGACTCGCAACTAAAACTTTATTACATGCAGTTACACAAAATTTTCACATTTTTCTGGTGGTAAAAAAATTCTACGTGCTCAACCAGTGTTGCTCAAAATACCATGCGAGCAGAATATCTTGTATAATATTAGAAAGAAATCAGCAATGCCACATACAAGCTAGACAACTAGTTGAACTGACACATATATTGTGCTCTGCTATTAAATAAAACATAAAAGGTTGGAAAACGTAAGAAAATGCACATAAAACAAACTTTTGCCATTCAATGATCTATGATGAGTTTATTAAGTGCACTCCAAGCCTTAAAGTTATATGGAAATCTGCCCTTTCGGAACAGATCAAGAATTTTTTTAGAGCCGTAGTAGAAACGGTGCTGCTTTATGATTTACCAGAATGAACTCTCAGTAAAAAATTGGCAGTAAGCTAGATGGAACTTACACGAGAATGCTCCAGGCAGTGTCAAACTTAAATTGAAAAACACACCCAGCCATTAGACGCCTGTATTGTCGGTTGCTCAGGATCTCTTCAGTAATAAGAGGAAGACGAACACAATATGCCAGTTATTGCGACAGAAAAGATGAGGTCTTTGTTGATATAGTACTGTAGGATCCTAAACACGGAAAGTAAGAAGACTTGTCAATATGTTCACAAAATCATTGACAGACGACACTGGCTTATAACTTGAAGATCTTCTTAAGGTCATGGAAGATAGAGACCTGTGGAGGGAAAAGGTCAATTTGTTCCGAGCAAACCGCCCGATACGCTGATGATGAATCGATATGTGGAAACAAAACCAATCGATTGTTATGAATAAATCACATTTAAACGTTGTGTTTTTGTTAGATTTTCGACATAAAGAGAAGCCGAAACTAGTAAATATTTAGATGGAATACCATTTGGGAATACTGTTAAAAAATTCCCCCACCCAGGTGCCTAAATTGGTGACAGTCTTGCAGGAAAGTATAGCTGGCGACAAAAAGCCTATCATGGACATAGTCCAGATAACAGATATTCAGTTCTACTTGTCGCTATGAACCAGATCCCCTTTCACGAAGAGAAAGGGAGACAACTACAACTTCTATAATGAATCGATTATAATAATTTTTTTTATTTTTTTTTTGTATTAAATGATATATACTAGGTGGACAAGTTGAAAAACTGAAGTTCATTTGTACCAAATATGGTTAAATTGCAGAAAGGGGTGTACATTTTTTTTAACAATTTCAGGAGTGAATTTTGGAGGGGTGATCACCCTGTACATGAATTGAGAATAAACAAAACGAATAGTAGATATGGAGAAAAACGTTAAAATACAATTTTCATGGGACATATTTTTAAATAGTACTTAATGTTCCTTGGTTAATCACACCGCATCATAAAGTGAGGATCAAGAGTAAGTGAAGTAATGTTGGATAAGGAGTTGCGTCCCCTTGCTACATTTCGAAGTGGCAGCTAATGAAAGAAAGCATTCTTTACTAAGACTTTGCTGCTTGTCGGGTTAATCGGTATATGCATGTGGAGAGGGCACAAGTGCTAGGAGTTCGTCTAAACAGATTCAATTAAATTACTTGTAAAACAAACACAGAGATGCAAGCTACGTTAATAATGCGGGATTTATTAGATTGGAAATCTTTTTTAGACCCTATCTAGAGAGAAAGAGACTAATGATATATGCATTAGCCCATATATATATATATATATATATATATATATATATATATATATAGAGAGAGAGAGAGAGAGAGAGAGAGAGAGAGTTTATTTGAATTATCCAATTAAAATTCAGATTCAGAGATACACCACACACACATACACATATACATATACATATACATATACATATATATATATATATGCATATATACATGCGTGGGCGTATGTAGATATCAATATGAATCAATATTGCTAATACATCTGCGTGTATTTATATGTGTATACTTTTAAGCTTTCTGAAGTATTTAGCGAGCATCAAAGTTGCGTTTATATATGAATGAGCGTTCGTAACTGTGTTGCCAATTTTCGGGGAGTATGGTCGTGCCATTCAATGTATTTTCCAGTCTCCCCCCCCCTCATCTAACGGAGTGGCGTGTTTCCAAGGTTTAGAGCTAAGGACGCGGCTAAGGACAATCAGATTATAATATCGATCGTTGGATCATTGCCGCATGGAAAATGGGAATTTGTTCAACGTGGAAAGAGGAGGAACATTTGGACATCCTTATGAATGAAGGTATCCCCGGAGGATTATTAAATAGATAATTAATAAAATGGGTTAGATAGAGAGAGAGAGAGAGAGAGAGAGAGAGAGAGAGAGAGAGGGAGAGAGATGGAGGAATAGAGAGAGAAATAGAAGGAGGAAGAGAGAAATAATACTATCATTCGTCAACTATCATCAAATTGTGAAGATTACTTTTACTCATATTTATCCCAAACATGGCATCTTCTATCTATATAAAAGCCAGGTACGTCCAAGGATGGAGTACTGTTGCCACATCTGGGCAGGAGCTGCTAGAAAAGACTGATCCTGCCTTGATAGAGTTCAAAATAGACTTCGTAGCCTCGTGGGGGATTTCCTTTTCTCTTCCCTGCAACCTCTTTCTCACAGAAGAGATGTTGCGAGTTTATCTCTGCTTTATCGTTATTTTCATGGCAAGTGCTCGGCTGAGGTCCATTCTATGGTACCCCCTCGCCAAACTATCACAAGAAACACCTGTCTAGCAGAAAACACTATCACTAATTTCCCCTACTCTTTATCTGTGCCTAAACCTAAACGTAGATTCCATGAGCAAAGCTTCTTTCTTAGAACTGCACACCTATGGAATTGTCTTCCGTTTTTCTGCTTTCCAGCTGACTATAATATGGTTGTCTTCAAGTCTAGCGTAAACAAGTTTTTGATGAGCCGTTCCATATAAGTTAACAAATTTACTGAATCTCCATTACTAACGGTTAATATATTGTCCAATTTCTGCTGTACACTCGTTAACACTTATCCTCGAGTGGCCTCTTGGCCTTGATAAATGGTGATGCCTATGTAAAAAGAAAAAAAACTTTCTACTGACGTGAATGGCTACTATGAATTAGGGATCATGCTCATAGGGATATTCTAAGTAGGAAATTGAACAGCGATGAGATGTCTGTAGACATTACGTTAAAACTTTTGCATGTCATTATAGTCGTGGAAGTAGGGAAAAGGGATGAGATTCTAACAGTTCGGGGGGAGAAACTATTAGAGCATAAAGCTTTACAGTAAATGGGTAAGATTTTGCTGCTGGTCGAGACTATTTATGTGGAGGGAGCACTGGTGCTACAAATTCGTCAGAGAATATTTCATTAAAGTACTTTTAAAACAGTCACACTTTTTGTTGGATTGTAGGTCTCTGAAAGAGGGCCCTAGACTAAGACAAAACAAAAATCGCCTCAGTCTAGAAGGATTTCTCCCCAATTCATCGAGAAGAGAAAATATGAATAATAGTATTAAGGCAGATACTACACTTTGCTCCTAGTCAATGATTCCAAATGATAAAATCTCTTTTCATATCTTTCATTCACTTTTGACGACAATATATATATATATATATATATATATATATATATATATATATATATATATATATATATATATATATATATATATATATATATATATATATAAGATTGCTATTCCTTGACAGAAGTTTGCCATCTCTTTAGATTGATTTTATTTTAGCAATTCTGGGGAAGAAACTATTAGAGTAGAAGGCTTTCTTACAACTATGAATGGCTACTGTGTACGGTGGGATTTTGCTGATTGTCATGTTTGTCGGGAGGATTTGCGCACGTAGCTGGCTCTTCAAACCAGCTGCATCTTGCAAAATCGTTTACAGAGGTGACAGAGAAACTTGCAAGTATTTGGTGTTCTTTGTAATGGGACTTTATTATGCACGTTTAAGAAATTTGTCAAAACGATTGCTGAGAACGAAACTAAAGATATTACTGCAATACATGTGTCGTCTGGGAATTGTTTGTCATGCACGCGACCTACCCATGGTTTACTAAACCGGCTTTAGACAAAAGAAATCTACGACAGATTGTGCATCTCCGTTTTTTTTTTGGGGGGGGTGTTCATATTAATTTAGTTATTTTATTTTTTATTTTTTATTTTTATTTTTATTTTTCTGCAATTCGGCAGGAATTGCAGATTCATTCTGCTTTCTAGGGGAATGCTTCAATACTGCTTTCCAGGGGAATGCTTCAATACTGCTTAAAACGTTTTTCTTCAAATTTTCTGCATCCTTCTGTGATTATTTTTCTCCATTTATTTCGCTTTGCAGTTTTAACTTTCCAGTCGTTTGTAACAATCTTTAGCAACTTGAGGTTAGCTTTATATACACCCTTAAAACTTTTCGTAGGTTTATGCTGCAGTCTCTTTCCTATAGAAAGCTCACAATAAAACAGTTGTTTCGGTATTCTACCATCTTTCTTTCTCAGTCAGTGTCTAGTCTAACGCATTTGATATTGAACAATGCCCATTTCTATGTTAGAGCAGTTGGATTATTCAAGCGTATACTCATATTCAATATCAGGAGTATATACTCATATTCAATATTAGGAGTTTATATTCATATTCAACCCAAACAAGACATTATCACTGAGATGTAGAGGACTTTTGCAAGGACATTCTAAGTAGGGGTCAAGCAGTAATATATCTGTTCACGTTATATTTGAATTTATTCGTGTTAGTAAGGTCAGAGAAGCAAAATACAGCGAGAGATTTCTAAAGTTTAGTAGTTCGAAGGAATAAAGTTTCAGAAGGTTCTCCGACATTGGTGGATCTATACACTAAAGGTGTAGGTTAGAATTTTCTTTAACAGTTTGGTACAGTTAGATTGGAGGCTCCTTTTTGAACACTGTCTAATAGAGATAGACTAGTGTTGGGTGCAGCGACCTATATGTGAAAATAATATTCTATATACGGGCAAATGGCGGCTTTCTAGAGATGTAGGATATTCTCAGATGTATTTTTAAGCGAGGTACAAGAAAGCCATTGTTACAATTGATGAGAATGTGCAACCGAGAAGTTTGGAACATGAACTCTCATCTAAAGTATTAAGATCTATTGCAATTGAAAATATCTTTATAATTGTTAAAGGAAAAGAACCTTCGTCTTAGTAGCATTGAATGTCATCATCCATTTACGTCCCCATTTCACTACAGATTGGCGATCATTTTCTAAGGTTTTAGTTGTCTGACATTTTTGTTTTTGGTCTTCCACGTACCCCTTTTCCATGGGTTGTACCATAGAGCAGATCTTTTGTTAGGCCGTCCAAAACCGCATATGTGTGTGTGTTTATGTTTTCCACATGTCTTGTACAGAGATTGATGTCATCAACAAATATGCACATCTCGGACACAATTTCATGAGGAATATTGTTCATGAATTGTACGCGCAGAATTGCTACCACAATGCATTTTGTGCATGCTAAGAAATAAATCGCAACTGTTCACATTTTAAGAAAACATATTTGTGAACCTATTCTGGACAAATGGTTTGGGGGGTGTTCTTTAATAAATGACCATTGTCATATTTGAACAAGTGGATAGGTTGTTATTTATTCTAATAGGAATTATAATGAGTTTGATCAACAGGTAATTACACAATGGGAAATTTTTAGTGCTGTTAATTAAAATAATGTCAACTACTGTCAAAATATACAATTAATTTAAGAAAATAATTTTATACTTAGTAGTTATTTTAAACATATGTAAAGTTTTGTTTTAGCTTGTCGATTCATGAGTAGTATTGTCAGGAATAGAAGATTAGCAAAGTAGAAATTCCAAGGGTCTTTTTTTTTGTTCGCAGTCCTGGTACTCAGGAGGGTTACCATTGACGTCTAGTTGGTTGGATTTGGATTTCAACAATCGTAAGGTCCATGGAACCGTTCACACAATTGCACTGCCTTACTGCCAGTAGCTTCACCGTTACCTTGTAAATGGGGAGCGTCTAGGGTACTATCATTGCTCAAGGGAGTGCAGTTTAACGTCATGTGCAGGGCAATCCTAGAACAGAGTCATTTCACAACGCACAAAGAAATAATTCCTGCAAGCTTTGATATTCTCAACAGCAACATACGCAGCAGAATGTTTAGTCTTAAAGAACGTCAACAAGAGGAAAATTGCTACTTAAAATTTTGGTGCTACCGTAGACTTCTTCGTGTAAGCTGGGTGGATAAACATACAAGTGAACGGGTTCTGGAGAATATTGGATTATGCTGAAGACTGCTGGACATCAATGACAGGAAATTGCGATTTTTGGGAACAGACGGTCTAACAAAAGATCTGGAAAAAGGGGATGTAGAAGACCAAAAACAAAAATGTCAGACAAGGCGAAGACATCGCGGACATTAGCATGGTTGGGTTGTTCAAAATGGCGCAGAACCGGAGTCATGGCGACGATTCTTGAGGAGTGCTACGGCTGGTCAATAATGGCCATTCCATCAAAGGGAGATAGATATGTAAAGTTATGCTAAATGTTCCATTAATAAAGGAATGTGGAATTTGTTTTAATTAAGAACGTAAGCAGTTGAAAATGTGATAATGGTTTGGCAGAAATGGTTCTATGTAATAAAAGTTTCGAACTGGATTAAGGATTATGAAAAAGAAACTAAAGCCAAGTATATTTTGGTAAAATGAAATGGATCAAGAAAAAAAAGCTAGCCAGAATCAAATATATCTTAATCAGATTAATTTCTAACCAATAAAAACTCTGAAAACCCGAAAAGATAACTTTACATATTTTATATAAGTTAGATTTTTACATATATAAGATAACGTCATAAATATATATATATATATATGATTGATTGCAACGTCTTGTCAGACGAGTACCACTCTCTCAGAGACTTAAAGTCCATGAGCCCAAAAAATGGCTTCCATCGCCACAAATGTCTGAGGTAATATCTATACACAGATGATGTTACAGACTCTTAGCTTTGTACGACAGCTAAGTCTCTCTCTCTCTCTCTCTCTCTCTCTCTCTCTCTCTCTCTCTCTCTCTCTCTCTCTCTCTCTCTCTCTCTCTCGGTTCAAAATGTTGAGATCCAGCAACAAGCGAGAGCAAGATAGCCAGCAACAAGTTAAACTGCAGACCAGCTTAATGCGGGTAATGGTCCCCCGCTTTCTGATTTTTTAAATCAGAGATTTGCTTCTCCCAGAAAGGTTGCCTTCACCACGGATTACGGGAGCCCTCTCCACCCCAACACTGCATACACACAAAAACACACGGTGCTAGTTGGCCGTTGACTCCGAAAATGGTTCATTCGCCCTTTGGAAGGTCTTGATTTTAATCCTTCAGGGAGACTAGCAACCCTCCTTACCAAACAAGTCTGGTGGGGGAACCAGTTTAGTCGCCGGTGACCCGACCATGAGGCAGATAGTACTGGGTTACATGGTACCAGTAGCATATAACATGACCTGACATAATATATATGTATATATATATATATATATACATATATATATATATATATATATATATATATAGAGAGAGAGAGAGAGAGAGGGAGAGAGAGAAGGAGGGAGATCAATACTGCAATAAAAAGAAGCTTACGTCGATATAAACAGTAATATTAATTGATGCAACACATGTTTAATTATAAATGTGTATAATCTATATAATACTAAAAGTCTATGGATCTTGTATGTTTGCAATCAGATTTCCGGTTTTCAACATCCGGTTGCGCATGCGTAAATAGCAACGTCTTCAATCCGTTATTCCAATTCCGGAATTTTTATATCGCTTTTAATACAAACAATTTCATTTAATTTGATCAAATAGTTTTTTGGGTTTTTTTTAACGGCTAAAAACATTCAACTTCGTAAAGTCTGTCGCAGTTTCAAAAAAACTTCTCCCTTTTAAAAAAACAAAAGTAACACTCATTATTAATAGAAACAGCGGCGGTGAAAGAAAACACCTCTCACTTTCCCTCTAATAGATTTCAACACTCCTACTCCCTCTGTTTTCGTTACGTACGCGAGAAATCTTTAATTCATGTCATTATAAATAAATAATTTTATAAAATCAACCGTAGTTTTTTTTTTTTTTAACGGCTAAAAACATTCAACTTCGTAAAGTCTGTCGCAGTTTCAAAAAAACTTCTCCCTTTTAAAAAACAACACTCATTATTAATAGAAACAGCGGCGGTGAAAGAAAACACCTCTCACTTTCACTCTCATAGATTTCAACACTCCTACTCCCTCTGTTTTCGTTACGTACGCGAGAAATAGTTACGTGTATGTGTGAGAGAGAGAAAAAGGGAGCGATGTAAAACTGGATAGTTAAGCGAAAGGAAAACATAAAAGTTTTTTTAAAACACTCAAATTGTACAAAAAAATGTTGTAAATAGAAAAGTATTGTCTTAGTTTTAGTGACCTTATTATTAGCATATGAATACAATATTTATTTTCTGTACAATAAGTGCTTAAGCACCCGTGCTTTTCAGCGATACATATTCAATAAAATAAATTGATTAATATAATTAATCTGGATATAAGAGAGTTAGAACCTGATAAGAAGTCTCAATTAAGCAAAAGGATAACAAAAGTTTTCTTTAAAAAAAATTAATTGTACAAAAAAATGTAAATAGAAAAGAATTGTCTTAATTTTATTGACCTTATTATAAACATACAAATTAAATATTTTACACAATGGGTACTGAATGTTTGCTTAAATTAAATGAAAAAAGTTACATTTTATTTTCATTTTCTATTTAAAAAGCCATTATTAACATGTGGAGAGTGTTTTTTTTATTATTCTGTACTTTCAACTAACAATTTCATTTAAAAGATGATATATCAAAATTTGAATTTAACTATAATAAGGATTATGATACCTGTTCAGTGCATATTTACCTATAAGTATGACCAACCACTTATAATTCAGTAACTGTAATTTAAAAAAAAATAACAATTATAATAAATAGAACGACTCATAGAAATCTATCTATATTCTTTTTTCATTTTAATATACTTTCATAGAAATGCTTCTGTTATGTAAAAAAAAACTATTTTCTTTATGCCACAAGTGTCACGCTCATACATGAATTCCATAGCTAATATAACGTACTGACCCAACGGGTCACGGGTGGTCTAGTTAATTTATAAAATACAAATATGAAATATCAATTTATTTCGTTTATTTACCCCTCAGTTACGTGAGAATAAATTCTATTAGTCATTACAATTTAATCAATTAAAAAACAATACAATGGAACTTAGTAGTCAAAATAGTATTTATTAAATTAAACAAAAAAAGTACAATTAATGAATACATAAATATAAAACTAAATATCATCACTACTACTACTACTACTAATAATAATAATAATAATAATAATAATAATGATAATAATAATAATAATAATAATAATAATAATAATAATAATAATTGTAAGTTAACTAACCCAAAATACAATTGTAAGTTAACTAACACCAAAATACAAAACCCTTGGTTTAGTGTCGTAGCAAAACTATCGTAGCTAATAATCACAAGAACAGCTGCGATCAATTTCGAAAGTCAATGAAGGTAAACTGAAATCTTATCTCCTGTTAAAAAACTCTCCATTTTGGGCTAAATAAATGTTCCTTTTTGGGAAAGGCTTATTTTTCAAACCATTAAAGCTCGTTCTTTATAAATTCTCCTTCAAGACAACTTTACCAAGTCGTCTTCCCTGTCACGCTAACCAAAGTTAAGCAATTATATATATATATATATATATATATATATATATATATATATATATATATATATATATATATATATATATATATATATGCTCTCTATCTTAGATTGAGCATATTGTAGAGTGAAGTAACAAACTGCTGATAGCAATGTTCTTTGTGTAAACAAATAGACCATAGGCGTTCAAACAATGTTTGATCATTGTAATTTCACATACCGAGCCCTAATGCGGAAACAATACCCCATACATGTGCGAATGGTGACCTTATAGAAGTACAAGATACTCTCAGGCGTAAGTAACTTTCTAGCACGGTATAGAGAGCCCATCTTCTTTGCATCAGCCTTAGAAATGTTCTCGATGTAGCTGTTTCAACTCATGTTCTCTGTGAACGGTAAGCCGAGGAGTTTGCCCGAAGTACTTTCAGGTAATATATATATATATATATA
Organism: Euprymna scolopes; assembly: GCF_053919585.1. NCBI lineage: Eukaryota > Metazoa > Mollusca > Cephalopoda > Sepiida > Sepiolidae > Euprymna > Euprymna scolopes. Next base: position 159,949,291 of record NC_136486.1, read on the forward strand.
TATATATATATATATATATATATATATATATACAGAGAGAGGGACAGAGACAGAGAGAGAACTAGCAGGAGATAGACACACCGATAAAGACTGAGATTGATAGAAGGAGAGAGTGGAGGCGGATTACATGAATATCGATATATAAAGTTATGCGTTTAATGTTTTTAACCAAATTTTATGTATCTGTATATTGTTGTTGAACACTGACATTCATTTCATATCCTTGTAGAACACTGACATTAATTTACTCTCATGTGACTATCGATAGAACTTCAAACAAAATCTCTTTTGAAAACAATTGTGTTAATAGATGCGACCACACTGTTTATCCCATTTTATCTATTTCGTTTTATGTCTTTATGTGGATTACCGATTAATTCGAGGAGGAATGCATAAAGGAGAATAAATGGCCACGTTATCTATTTCGAATTATCAATTAACACAACCGTGGACTAATGTACGCAGACATATATACATGAGATTTGGACAGAATTCGAACCTGCGTCTATGTAGAGGGATCCCCTTTAGCTGCATCGCTTTAATCAACTCGACTACAGTTAAACGGCAGTTGAGTTTGTAAAGCTAACTGAAACATAAGCTTTGTGATCGATATCTTTGAATTATTTTCGTTAGTAAAACAAATCTAATCTACATGTGGGTCAAGCCATGTTTACGTTGAAGCAATGGGAAAGTAAATACCTAGAATTTATTTCCAACAATATGGTGTGTGTATAAAGATTATTTAAGATTGGCGCTCGTTTTTCGCGCGAAAGGAACACACACACAAGCACACACACAAAAACACACAAGCACACACACATACATATATATATATACATATATATATATATATATATATATATATATATATATATATATATATATATATGTTGCATGTCAAATTATTAACGAGATAACTATTTCGTATCAAAAGCTTCGGAAACGTTGGCAATGCTGAGCTGCGCGTACTGTGAAATTTTCGTACTGTTCCGCGCAATGTAAACAACTTGCCATCGTAATTCTGAATCTACGGTATTTCAGGTGTGTCAAATTATTAACAAGGTAGTTTGTTTCATCGTCAATTAAAGTGGTCGTAAAGGTGGTTTGAGTAGTTCTGAAAAGAGTATTATTACAGAACAACTAGAAAAAGTTAAAACTACCCTCGAAATATCGAAAATGATAGGAAGGTTCCATCAAACTGTGAAGAACTTTGTCAAGGACTCTACAAAGGCACATAATAGAGCTGATAAAGGTAAATCTAGAGTTGTTCCACGCCATTCTCTACTCCAAATTAAACATGAAGTTGTTAAGAACCCTGGGCATACAAGTCGAGATGTCTTTGACCAAGCCGGATGGATAAATGTCTCAAAAAGTACTCGATGTCGCCTTCTGGATTTTTCCAAAGTTTTGTTCACGGATGAAGTGCGTGTCACTCTTAATGGCCCAGATGGCTGGAGCAAGAGATGGGCCTTAGATGGACGACATCATCGTCAGTGTTTAAGGCGCCAACAAGGTGGTGGTGGAATAATGATTTGGGCTGTGATTATCGAAGGTACTTTAGTTAGCCCATGGCGAGTCCCAGAAGGCGTAAAAATGGCGTCAAATGCTTACATAGCTTTTCTGAAGGAGCACTTTGAACCATCGCTGAAAAGGCAAAGGTTGACGTTCAGAAGAACCATTATTTTTATGCAGATAATGCTCCCTCACATGCAGCAAACAAAAGCAAAGAGTATTTGCAACAACTGGGATTTTCTGGGTCACGTAAGATGGAGTGGCTTGCAAATTCACCAGATTTTAACCCAATTAAGAACCTTTGGATTATCATGAAGCGACGCCCCTATGAAAGTGGACGCCAATTTAAAAGCAAAGATGAGTTGTGGGATGCTCTCCAAGAGGTATCGCGAGGAATACCTGTTAACGAAATCACAAATTTGACATATTCTGTGGACCAACGTCTTTTACAAGTCATTCATAAACAAGAATCGCATATCCCCTACTAATTATGCCACCGTAGAAATTGCTATGTAGTTATTGTGTTTTAAGCATTTTTCCTAGTTCATTTAATGTTCGAAAATTATTTCAATAAACAAGTTATGGGTATATTTTGTTTTTCTCAACCTTGTCAATAACTTGACACACTGAAATCAACAGATATTTCTGTCTTCTGTCGTAGTTTTGCTAATACAGCTTTAAATACTTTTATTTCCTGACTGGAGTAGCTGAATAGTATTGTAAGAACTTTCTCATAGTTTCATGGAGTTTTATTCACTCGTTCCTTAAATATTAATCAAAAATGTAAACTCGTTAATACTTTGATATGCAGTGTATATATATATATATATATATATATATATATATATATATATATATATATATATATATATATATATATATATATATAGGAAGACATTTTTAATACCATTAATAGATTGGCAAAAAAAAATAATCTTGAGGAAAACAATAGATGCAGTAGTTGTCCGTAAAATTTTTGTTCTTGTTTTTAAGAGAGGTAGTGTTGGATCAACACTGCTGGGGTGCCATGATATCAAATATTGTTTTATTTTTAGAACCCCGAAACTGTTTTTCATAGTACACAACGGATGATCACTGCAATGATATTAAAACTCGAGTAAATTCTTGAAATGTTTTATTGTGATTAATTGACTTATAAATGGAATTTCTAACGAGAGACTTCAAAAGTTTGTTGTTTTTTGGGTGAGGGAAGTTTTGAAGGTTGAAAATCTTCGGAGACTTTATGGATATTTATGTGTCTGTGTGCGTGCGAGTATATATATATATATATATATATATATATATATATATATATATATATATATATATATATATATATATATATATATATATATATATATGAGAGAGAGAGAGAAAGAAAAGGGAGAGATGGGAGACAGAATGAAAGAAATTATGAAAATATCTTTATAGCAAAGCGAAACTATCATAAATATTTTTGTATACTACTTCTACGAAGATCTATGCACGTACTGAGCACTGTTGCAGGGAATACTGAAAAGTACTATACACTAACAGATTATATCACTGTATAATATCATACATGTATATGCATGAATAATTATACATATATGTGTATATATAGTGATAGAGGGAGAGATTGAAGAAGAAGAAGAAGAAGAAGAAGAAGAGGTAGAGGTAGAAGAGAGGAAAGTATGAGAGAGGGGTCAATTAAATCAGTCGTTATATGTAATCAAAAATCTGTGTGCACATATTAGTGTTGAGAACTTGGACAGATGAAAATACATAAATAAGAATGATAGCGATCAAATGAGAAGGGAATATCAAGAGCAGATGAGAAAAAACTAATAATATCAATAAGTATTTTAAATGGCGGCCATATTTCCTATATAATAATTGATCTATTTAAAATAATTAGATGACGGAGTTGATATCGGAATACAAAACATACGATAATAAATGTTGCAATGCCAACAATAAACAATATTAATCATTATAAAAAGTAGCATTCATAATATCAGTGAAGTTATGCTACTCATTTTATTGTAAGAAAACATAGCATGTTTTTCTACTTGCACTCTTTTTCATTGTCAATTATGCCGACGTCACAAAGAAGGACAGTATGTATAACTATCTTTATTTGAATTATCTCATCTTTCATAAACAGGGAATACTGAAAAGTACTATACACTAACAGATTATATCACTTTATAATATCATACATGTATATGCATGAATAATTATACATATATGTGTATATATAGTGATAGAGGGAGAGATTGAAGAAGAAGAAGAAGAAGAAGAAGAAGAGGTAGAGGTAGAAGAGAGGAAAGTATGAGAGAGGGGTCAATTAAATCAGTCGTTATATGTAATCAAAAATCTGTGTGCACATATTAGTGTTGAGAACTTGGACAGATGAAAATACATAAATAAGAATGATAGCGATCAAATGAGAAGGGAATATCAAGAGCAGATGAGAAAAAACTAATAATAATATCAATAAGTATTTTAAATGGCGGCCATATTTCCTATACAATAATTGATCTATTTAAAATAATTAGATGACGGAGTTGATATCGGAATACAAAACATACGATAATAAATGTTGCAATGCCAACAATAAACAATATTTTAAACATTATAAAAAGTAGCATTCATAATATCAGTGAAGTTATGCTACTCATTTTATTGTAAGAAAACATAGCATGTTTTTCTACTTGCACTCTTTTTCATTGTCAATTATGCCGACGTCACAAAGAAGGACAGTATGTATTACTATCTTTATCTGAATTATCTCATCTTTCATAAACAGAGGAATTTAAACACAAATCTAAAGAGAAACATAAATAAAATTTACCATGAAACAAAATGCGATGAACGTTTATTTCAAAAAATAAATTATCGCTAATTTAAAACAAATACATATTATTTTAAGAGAAATAAAGTTTCAGTTGCACCGAAAACATTCTTATTAGACCGGACTACAAAGTTAATATGTAATATAAAACCCAATGGCTTCTGAAATTATTTTTAAGTCAATAAAAAGAGAAAATGAAGATATAAAAGCCGTATAGTAATATATATAAATTTATTCATCTATTCGATAAGGGTATACATCAATTGGTGTATACCCTTATTAAATAAATAAATATATATATATATATATATATTACTATATAGTTTTTATACCTTCATTTTCTCTATTTATTGTGATAAAATTTACTTAGTAAGAACGGTTTGCGAATGAGTTATCAGTGATTCACAGAAATCGTGTGGTAAAAGTCCATAAATTTACAGAAAATTATTCCAATTAATGTCACTCTATTTATGCGCCTGCTCTATTCAAGGATAATTCAGTATATTTTGCAGGCTAACCCTCAAAAATACATACATTAAATGGAATGAAAACAATCCCAAAATTGTAATATAGCGTTATGGGAGAAACGCAAAACTACATCGAGTTTTTCGTTCAATACTAAATAACATTGTGTCTTTTTTTACTATATTTGGAGAATTAGCATGCAGAACGTGATAAATCCAATTCTTCAAATTGAGAAACAAGATTTTATGAAGACGAATAATTCAAAATTGAAAACAAGGCTATAGAGATTATTTTAGTTAAATGTAAGAATATTTCGGAATTTTATGTGGGGATTGATTATTCGTATTATATGGATTCTTCGAACAACTGTTCCCATATTGGGTGTCATTTTTACAAATTTTCGGTCGATGTAACCTTCGACTTTCTTCGGGTGTATCTTGTTGTAATTGACAATCTTTCTCTCGAACACGGGAATCTGCACGGAATATAGAATGGAACATTTCATTTAATCCACGGGGGTGAAGCGTGTTCTCGTTCTATCAGCCATGACTGGGTAGAAGTCTTATGTAATTGGCAATTTTATTTTGTGTATCGCATGCACTGAGGATTAAACCTTCAATCTCCAGAAAAGTAATTTATAACTTAATTTACGGAGTATTTAATCCATCAAGGCATGGATCTTTGCTGTGGACAAAAGAAAAACAAGGATATTAACAAAAAATATTACATTCTTTTATGAAAAGGATCTTGTATCAATTAGTGTGTTAAATGCAACACTTTTCAGCGTAACAGTTTTGAAAACGTTTATCATTTCTTTATTCTTTTCTTTCTTTTTTCTTTTCTTTCTTTTTTCTTTTTTCATTCAAGCTTATATCTTACCATCCTATCCTAGTGTTGTATTTAACCTGGGTATGTCGATCCCTCTTCGATAATTTAAAGTATATATTGATTTGCTGCCCACCTCAACAAGATATGCCACAATGTGAGAAAGTAGGGATGTCAGGCCAGTGCCCTAACGGAAGAGTACTCTGGCCTAGCAAAAATTGCCTGGGCATCCTCATCGGTATTCCCCGAAAACAAGCAAAAGTAATTTGGATTATGAAAGATAGAAAGTTCAAATGAAGGCTGTGATACGAAATGAATTCATTATTTTCCATGCGACTAAATAGTTATATTCAGAGGTAGAAGCCGTAACAGACATTTATACGATGTCAGTCAAATTTGTATGATAAAGTTATTTAAAGAAATTGCGATCATGTTATTTTCAACTCTAGTGGTTTGCAGTTGAAGTATTGGAAAATATTGATTATAACAGGAAAGACAATCAATTTAATTAAAGAATCGCTTTTTTGTCTCTTTGAAGATTGTAACTCGCTCGGACAGTCGCCGTCTAAAAATAAATAATTGTGAATATTCTCTTTGATTAAATTTTTCAAGTTGAGCATTTTATTTTATTGTTATTTACAATATTTTTATTCTTTGTAGTGCTTTCTTCTTTGTTATTATGCTCAAAAGGTTTCGGCCAATGTATTCTTCAGACTAAATTAGGGATGATTATTTGTAATTAGTAACCTTCATGAAGTTTGAAATTAAACTCTATTTTATCCACTGCTGTCATTCAACCGAATAAACGTTTATCAAATAATTTTGAAAAATATATTTACTTTAAAATTAACGTATTTCGAAATATAAATGAAAGAACAAAATCATAATACTAATAATATTTATCTACTTAGTTACACATGCTTCGGTTACCGAATCGTATCAACGACCCAGTAACTTCATCAGACTTTAACAGAAATCATTTAACAGAAATCATTTAACAGAAAGCATTTCTGTTAAAGTCTGAAGTTACTTGGTTGTTGATACGATTCGGTTATCGAAACATGTGTAACTAAACAGATAAAAACGGTAATAAAATATATTTTTCTCTGCAATAGTATTGAGCACTTTCCTCAGATTTTTACTAATTACCATTTTTGCTTAATATATATATATATATATATATATATATATATATATATATATATATATAATTATCACTGAAGCAGGGCTTCATGAGAAGCAACTGATGATCCCTGAAATAACATTAGTACTATTGTACATTGATGAATTGATGAAAGCAAATTTATTCAGCGATTTCATGAAATTTATTTACTAAATAGCAAAAAATCTTCCAAGGATGGATTAAAAAATATGTTTATTCTTATTTTTATATACATTTAAAACTTTCAAGACTATATATATATATATATATATATATATATATATATATATATATATATATATGTGTATATATATATATATAGAGAGAGAGAGAAAGAGAGAGGGGGGTGAGAGCGAGAAAGAGAAAGAGAGAGAGAGCGTTGATTATGGAAATAGAGAAGCTTAGTTTCTAATGCATTAAAATTAACCAGCCACCGTTTTCCCTATTGCACCAGGATCAGAAAAAAGATAAATGAGAAAAGATCTTTGTCATTGCTGGCCTTTGAAGTGTTGACATAGATCATATTGTCGTCTCCATAAATATATACGAATGATCTAAGAATGTGATTTTGCAGGTCGTTGAGAAAGATCAGGAAGAAAGTTGGGCCTAGGACGGAACCTTGAGGGACGCCAGGATTAATACTGTGTGCTTCTGATTTCTGCCATTCAATCACCATTCTTATAAACCTATCAGAGAGGACTGATTTAATAATTGAGAAGATATTTGCAACTATTCCGTAACTGGAGGCTTTGTGTAGTAGGCATTTATATCATATCCTATCAAACGCTTTTATATGTCAAGCGCAATTACCCTAGTAACGAAGCCCGCGTCGAGAGATTCGCTAATCCTGCGAGATATAACTGGTAGTACAATATATATATATATATATATATGTGTGTGTGTGTGTGTGTGTGTGTGTGTGTGTGTGTGTGTGTGTGTATATAGAGAGAGAGAGAAAGAAAGAAAGAGAGAGAGAAGGAGAGAGAGAGAGGAAAGAAAAGGAAAAATGGCAATTATAAAAATATATAGCAATTCTTATCTATATATCTATAAAAGTGGCATTGTCTGTGTGTACATTTCCCTACCAAACTACTCTGAATTTTCAGTCTACAAACTCGAGATTTAACATAATGGATATTGAGATTTGGCAAAAGATTTTAAGCGGTTTATGGCCAGAAATTTGGCTGTTAACGGGTGAAAGTTCAACGATTTGACCTTTGAAAACTCTACCAAACTCCTTCGCCAATTTTGAATCTAAACACTTGAAAATTTAGATGAAGGGAACTTGGACATGGAACAAACTTTTTAATTTGAGTTGAGCCCACAACAATAAAGGTTAGAGAATCAAAATTGGGATCAAACTTTAAAAAAAAATTACCTTTGCGGTCTTTTCCAAATTACTCAGCCAATTTTTGGTTTAAACATTTGAAATTTTATATAAAGTGTATTCAGACGTAGAGCAAGCTTTTTAATCGGGTTTTAGCCGCAAATTTGCCAAGAGTTATAACTTCAAAAGATTTAACATTTGAGGTCTCTAGCAAACTATTCAGCCAATTTTGGGGTTAAACATTTTAAATTGTACATAAAGAGTATTCAGACATGCAGCAAGCTTGTTAATCAGTTCTGTGGTTAAAATTGAGCTGACAAGAAGTCAAAGTTAAAAGAGTTGACCTTTACAGACTCTACCAAACTCCTCCGATAATTTTGGGTGTAAACATTTGAAATTTTGGATGTAAGTTACCTGGACATGAGTCAAACTTTTTAATATATATATATATATATATATATATATATATATATATATATATATATATATATATATATACATAAAGTTACATAGGCGCCGAGCAAAGCCGGGCTGAAATGCTAATAAATATAATATTTCATTCAATTCGAACTCATACACCCTAATGTATCATGGCAAACCACCTAACTCCATGACATACCACATATATCCATTATGTTATCATCAGGATTTCATCCTATATCTCCTTAATCACTGTACTTCTATTTTCCTTCTTCCACATTTACATTTTTTACCCTCTTTCTCTCACAACCCATTATTTTGTTCTTATTGTTGTTATCGCTAGACTTCATATTGCTATATGTAAGCTAGCATCTTCTCTCCTCTTCTTGTGATATATATTTTCAGGGGAATTACAGACATTTTCTTACTGAATAAAACAATAATGACTCCATTTCTTATTTATAATTCTAGGAGAGAAAAATTTATTAAATACATTATTTCCTCATTCGGATTAATTGTCATTCGTTTCGCTATGTGTATAACTATATAGTTCCTTTTACTCGTCAACAATTTTAATAAACCTGATGTTTGTTTTAGAAAGTAAAATTGTATTGAGAACGTAAAAAAAAAACAACGAGAGATTGGATATCCAATAGCGTAGGTTTTAATCGCTAAAAAATACAATGTTTACAACAATCGTCCCCAAGTTTAAAAAAAGGGAACTATATAGCTATCCGCCTGTTGACAGAAAAAGCTTTTACTAGGAATTGTGTCAATAAATAAATAGTTTCACTAGAACTCGGGAATCTTTACGGAATTTCGAACGAAACTTACTACATTATACGTTACGCCACATGTCTCTACGGTGTAACGGATAAAGTGCTAAGCACAATGCAGTTCTAAGTGAAGCTCTCCTCGAAGTTAAAGGTTCAATCCTCAGTGCGGGCGACACTAAAATACAGTTGCCTATTACTAAATACTTCTACCTGGTTATAGTCGACGGGACGAGGGCAATATACTTTCGTGGATTAAATAAAAGATTCCGTTCTAAATTCTGTGCAGATTTCCAAATTCGACGGAAATTCTTGAGTTCGACAAGACATACCTGAAGAAGGGCGGGGGTTAAATCGGCCGAATCATTATGAAAATAACACTTAAGATGAGAACATAATGTCAAAATAAGCAAAATAATTAGCAATACTCATCTAAAAAAAATTCAGAAAACAGAATGTTCAATTTTTCTTCATCTCTACACAAATCAAATGGAACTCCCATGAACAGAGTTTCTTTCCAGAAACTTCCCATCTATGGAACACAATAACACACAGCTGCTTCCTGGATGATTACCACATGGTCGTTTTCAAATATCAGCAAATAATTGTTAAGCTTTTCTCTTCAGTAACCAAATTCTCCCTATCCCATCCATCGCTTCTAATCCTTTCATGATATAATTCATCATTTAACTGATAAAGTCGTTAACCCCCTATCCCCGAGTGGCCTTCGGCCTTAGTAATTGTGACTCAGTAATATTAAACCAGTTATTTTCTGGTATTTTAAAACTACAACTATATACTAGTGTTAGGACGATTAATCGGAATCGGTATCAGAAAAATGTGTGCATACTTTCCGATGCTATAAACGATTCCTTTAATTATCATTTTTATTCCATTTTGTTTAAAATAAAATCATCCACTGCTAGTAGTAATAATAAAATAATCAATATTTATTGATTTTAAAATCCCAGTAAAATTAAAATGTATATATCACCCCCAACATGTGTATTTTTACGCTTAAGAAAATATGTGGTGATATTTAACATGTATTTTTACGGTTATCGTGAAAAAATAACTTTTTAGCTAAATATGTAGAGATTTATAAAGAATCGGAATCGGTAATAGTATCGGAATCGCGAATTTAGTACGGAATTTGTAATTGTACCGGGATCGGGAAAAATATTAGAATCGCCCCATCACTACTATAGACTGAACCTTTTTAATTGTAGCATACTTAGGTCTTTTTAATAATTCGGCCTATCAATCTGCGTTCTCGTTATTATTTACTCTCAAGCTGGCATCGCAAGCGCTGCGCCCGTTATAACGGCAGTAGCAAATGTCGAAGCATAAATTAACCGACTTTTCTCGCACATGGCGTGCGCCTACCGCTGGTTATAAACATAGAGACGACGTTTGACTGCGGAAATTGAACGTCTTCGAGGAAGACAGCTGGCGATATTAGAAGACATGATCGATCTATCACACTCCTCCTTCTCAACCTGGTCGTCACTTTCAATGTCATCATTGTCACGCAACCTTCACAAGTTCCGAGGAGAAGGTGTCGTGTCTCGCCGTATGCACACATAGTATCTGCTTAACGTGTATAAAACTATACATATGTGTATGCTGATCAGAGTATCAAGTGATCTGATATGGCGATCGGGTTTCAAATCTCAACGTTCAAACGTTCGCCACATTTAGCTATTTGGAAGATGCAGCGAAACAGTTACATGAATGAATTAATATATATATATATATATATATATATATATATATATATATATATACACATTTTATTTATTCTATATAAGCATTTATATGCAGCTACACGTTCACGAGTTTCGGTCAGCCAGTTACATGTACCAAGAGACCTATTCAGGCGATATTGCTTATACGAAAGAAGCAATATCACCTGAAGTGGTCTCTAGTTACTTATAACTGGCTGACCGGAACATGCTCATGAATATTTAGAGACATATAAATGTTTATGTAGAATCAATAAAATGTATATCTGGCATTACTTTGGTATTAAGCACTCTTGTACGGGCCACATTGAAACTTCATTGGTTGTTTCACCTCCAGAAAATATTAACCTGGAATTATACACACACACACACACACACACACACACACACATATATATATATATATATATATATATATATATATATATATATATTTATATATATATATATATATATAAGTGGTGTCAGCTTTCATCTCTTCAAGGAGCTTTATAACTACAGTAGAACTGCGGGATACGGTGGCCCTAGGATATGGTTTTTTCAGGTTATGATGTAGAATACAATGTTTCTCCAGCCCTTTGTTATGATATTCCCCAGCTTTACGGTGTTATTTATAATGTTATTTGATTATTTACTGTGTATTATATACTATACTGTATTTTGTTACTAATTTTTAATATATACTGTATAAAATGTTGCTTAGGCCCTGCTATATGGTGATTTCACCTCACGATCTCAACCTCGGAATGGACTAATGCAGTATCCCAGGGTTTTACTGTATAATGTTTTAATAAAAAAATTAACAAATATTTCCATAGCTATTGAAAATATATATATATATATATATATATATATAAATAAGCATCAAGAAAAACAGCACAGATTAATCTACGGTTCGACGATGTTAATCGTTACCTCAGGGATTCAAGACTAACCAACCAAAGTGATTAAATGGAAGGCTATTATACCAAATATAAAATAAAAAGATAGAACGGAACAAGAAAGAAAAAATAAAATTTTAAAAATAAAAAGATTATTAACAAAGGAGATTGTCAATAGTAGTACACCCTTTAAATCCTAATATCTTTGTTAAATGTACAAATCTACAGCATTGAGTAAAGTGTTTCATATGAATTGTACGTATATATGTATAGATTGTTAATTAATTTAGTTTTATAGGCGATTCCGTGGTATTTTTGTTTTTCTTTCCACTCCCTGGCTGCTTGTAAAGAGATAAATTATCTGCCCTTAGTCGCCTTACATTTTCGAACGTATTATTTGTAATTAATTTGTTCTTTAAATAAATATTTAAATACTAGCAATGGGTGCCCGGCGTTGCCCGGGTGTTTGGAGGTGTATGTTGAGCAAAAACACAAACAAAAAAAAACGGTAATTTTTTTAAATTTTGATCCCTATTATGACCCCTTAATATTTATTGTTTTGGGCTCAAATCAAGTTATTAAGTTAGATCCATATCCGAGAAGCAGTATCTAAAATGTCAAGTGTTTAGACCGAAAATTTTCGGAGGAGTTTGGTAGAGTTCTCAAAGGTTAAATCGTTGAAATTTGACCCCTTAACAGCGAAATTTCTGGCCGAGACCCGATCACATTGATTTTCTCAAATCTCAGTACCCTGTATATCAAATGTCGCGTCTGTAGGCTAAAAATTGACAGAGTTATTGCGTATGGAAATGTACACAGACACGCACACAGACACACACACACACACACACATACACAAACACATACACACACACAGACACGTTCACTTTTATAGATATATAGATTTTTACGTGCAAATAATTAAGTTATCTATATGTCTACGTATATATATATATATGTGTGTGTGTGTGTGTGTGTGTGTGTGTGTGTGTGTGTGTGTGTGTGTGTGTGTGGTTTTAGTTAAATATAAAATGTTATGCGGTGGCGCGTAGTAAAAGGGCATCCTGACCTTTTACTTACCTCCATCTTTCTTTTTCTTTTTCTCATTTCTTTTTTTTTTTTTTTTTTCAAAAAAACATGGGCGCGTTTTGTGTAGGTGTTTGATATACTGACTGTGGAAAAATGGGGGAGGGGTATATTTGATAAATATATTTGGGTGTGGAGGCGGGTAAAACTATTACAATTCACTATTGCTAATAATATTTTTTATTTTTCATTTCAGTCTACATTTTTCATAAGTTAGCCTTCTATTTAATCTTCGTTAGTCAGTCTTGAATCCTTATGAAGATGATTAGCAACGTAGATTAATCCGTGTTTGTTTTCTGATTTTTATATAATTTCACTTATAATAGCTCTAGATACTTACAGGGCACATTTGCAAAAATATAGGTTTTTAGTTCCATACATTCGAACTTATTTAATCTACATACCAATATGGTTGAGTTCTTTTCTCGCTCTGACATTGATATTAAGAGCCTATTTTTTCCTTTTAAAAATGGTTAAAACGAACTTTTTAATATACTCAGTCATGGATATGCGAATGACTTAATGAAGGTTAACTCATTTGCATATTCTTTTAAAAAACGAACGTTCATTAATTAATTATTCATTTTTTATGGTTTCTTATTAGATTATTTGTTTTATTTCACTATTACGCTTAATTCTTTTTATGCATAGTTTTACATTCTGCATAATTGCGTAAAATTTAAAATAAAAAAAAAACGTTCTAGTACATTGAGATTGGCAGGAGTAAATCGACTTACTTTTAAACATGCGTACATGTGCATTTTAGCTTAAATGCGCTTATTTTTAGCCTTTGTTATATATCTGGCGATAACTCCGATGGTATTGACGAAGAGTGAAGCTGTACATAACGAATAGAACGTTTCGGTTTCGATTCCAGCTGAAGGCACCGAAGTTACTTTTCCAAATTTTTAAAACATTACCATATTTATCAGGTACAATATAATAATCAATAGAGAATTTTCTCTATAATTATAAATACGAATCTGCATTGTTATATCACATTTAAGCCTATTTTATGACCGGGCAACACCAGATGGCCTGCTGGTTATATATATATATATATATATATATATATATATATATATATATATATATATATATATGGAATGAAAGTCGTTAAGCGTGAAACGAAAAAATGTAGAACCACTTCTTGTTGTCTCATGAATCATGGATGAATTCATGCAGAAGGAAAGACTGGGCTCGAATACATTCAGCGAGATGTTTTCTTGCATCGCTTCCATTTAACCATATTAAGAAACATTTTTATACAAATAATATACATACATACATACATACATACATACATACATACATATACAGGGTGTCCACAAAGTCTGACTACATTATGTAGCCAGACTTTGTGGGCACCCTGTATATATATATATATATATATATATATACATGTGTTTCTCTGTGTGTGTTGTGTGTGTGTGTTGTGTGTGTGTGTGTGTGTGTGTGTGTGTGTGTGTGTGTGTGTGTGTGTGTGTGTGTGTGTGTGTGTGTGTGTGTGTGTGCACAGGGTGCCCACAGAGTCTGTCTATATAATCTACAGGATGCTTCCAAAAAGTTTGGCTACATAATGTAGCCAGACTTTGTGGACACCCTGTATATATATATATATATATATATATATATATATATATATATATATGTGTGTGTGTGTGTGTGTGTGTGTGTGTGTGTGTGTGTGTGTATATATATATATATGAAAATTCCATTTATTCATTTAAAAAAACTTTTTTAATACAAATGTTGCAAATAATTTTTTGATAACACAAGAAGTGTTAATAAAAAAAACTTTCATACATTACTTTTCACAATATTCTTTGATAAAACTTGGCAGAAATATATTATTGCAAACAAAAACATTTATAGAACTGTAAATAATAAAAAAAAATCTCGTTAGTTTTGTTTGTTTGTTTTTTCCGTGATAACACGAGTGTTAAAACAAAAAAAACTATTTATTAAAATGAATTATTTTTATTGTTTCATAGCAGAAGTGTTAAAACTGAAATAAGTTATTAAAATGAATTATTATTTATTTCGTATTTCGTTCCATATTCAGGTAAACCGAGTCAACTTCCGGCGTCTTAACTTTGCGAACTGAATTTTTAGGTATAACCCCATATTTTCTGTCAGCACTACAGACAAAATAGTTAATGTGTGTGTTAAGACTTTGCACTAAAAACCCGTTAAAACCCAGTTCATTCGTCACAAAATTAAAAAAGAAAACTACAAAGTCCACAGGGATATTTTTCCATACACTTTAGGATAGTACATAGTAATATCATATAGTTCAATAAATAAGTACATAATAATATCATATAGTTCAATAAATAA